>NC_137866.1:43877714-43910214 GCF_963924005.1 Protomyctophum bolini
TTTTTTCGACATGTTTACCGTATTTGTACCTGCGTTTATGGCTGTGGTGGTTCTTGTATTTGTGCTGTATTTTAGCTACCGTGGTCGTCTGTACAGCACTTTCGTCAACGAGACTCACTTACTGGCTGTCAAGAGTTTAGCTTTCTTATGAGTTAAAGAAGAAACATGCAACTGCATGCATCCAACCAAAAGTATAGCAGATCTGCTACCTTTGATGCTTTTGTGTGACACTGTAGTATGATGAAGTAGGCAGGGCGTTAATTTCCTCGTAAATAAAAACAAATGCTGCCCCGACAGCAGCGATATCTCTCCCCGTCCCCGTACTGTCCAGTCATCTGTGTCTCTCAAGGTCAATACTAAACACAACCTGCTGGTCTATACTCTCCAGGAATCTGTCTCTCTTCAAGGTCAATACTAAACACAACCTGCCGGTCTACTGTCCAGGAATCTGTCTTTCTCAAGGTCAATACTAAACACAACCTGCTAGTCTACTGTCCACAGTGTCCAGGCATCTGTCTCTCTCAAGGTCAATACTAAACACAAAGGTCCAAAACACTCCAGACACTCCCTCAGTCAGCGCATCACTTATCTGTGGCCTTGCTTAACCCCCCCCCCCCCCCCTCTCTCTCTCTTGCTCTCTTTTCTTCCGTCCTTCTCCTCTTGTCTGCTCTCTCAGAGGGTCCGACCATCTGGTTGTTGTTTTGTTCTTGGTAAATACTAAAAACATGACTTTTGCATTCAATTTCAGACTATGCTTGTTTGTACGTGCATCTAATGACATATTTGTCTCATGGCTCTGAGATTAATCTAAACACATTAGATTAATGCATTTGAATGTAAAAATCATATACCGGTACTTGCATAGAATGACATTTCATTGAATGAATGAATGAATGAAATGCGCTGTAGCATTTAAAAAACTGCTACAGAATTCCCCCCCTCCCTCAGGGTGTGCTAAAAGTGCTAATCTCTCTCATGATTTGAATGCCCTCCAACACAGTGCATTCAAATCATTTCATGTACTGTACTGTACTGTACTGTACTGTACTGTACTGTACTGTACTGTACTGTACTGTACTGTACTGTACACCCCGCAGTCTGCTTGCCATTTATTTAGTTTCACTGTGGTCACATGTGAGTTGTGAGAGACAATTCTAGACAAATTTGTTTAGATTTTTGTTTATTTCAACTTTTAAGTTCAATGAGTATAGTTACCTACCAAGTGTTGCCAGATTTCGTGCAAGCAACTACAGTAGGTCTATGAAAACAAGCCTAAAAGAAACGAGTATAAGCTACATGAGCACTTTAAACCTATATGCATCGGCTATTTGCTATATAACTATACTTTAGAAACAAGCTAAAACTAATATTTACAAGCAACTTTACAGAAAAACAAGCTTATATTTGCTACTAAGTCACGCATCACCCTAGACATCTTTCAGGTGTAAGGTGTCATCGCCTTCATTAACGATTATTGATCACCTGGTAAGCTATTGTTTCTTACTCTTTTAAAAACGGATTTGTACTGATGAAGCCTGGGTCAGCGGTGGCCGAACGGTTTGCCGAGCGGTCTTGATATCGGAAGGTCGCTAGTTCGTATCCCCGCACCGGCACGTTAAAATTACCACCGCTGAAGTGCCCTTGAGCAAGGCATTGAACCCCTACCATGAAATGTTCTATGAGCAGGGCCTGGCTGTAAACAAGTTATTGAGTTTAGTCCAGCAGTTACCCTGGGTAAACATGGTAACTTTGCTTTGCTTTGTCATTAGGCGTATGGTGTAATAGTAGTATAGTGTCTTCTAGGTGAAAGAGCATGCCACTGATTGAGAACATTATTTCCACCTGTGCTGATTAGCAAGATCCCCTGCAGCCTGTTGTAGCCTCTGAGTGTGCTGTGTGTGTTCAGTTCTGCATTGAGAGTCACCAAGTAAAGACCTGTGTTTGAATGTTCTCCACGTGTGGTTATTTAGAGGCCCAGAATATTACAGTGGCAATATTACATAATATGGAAAAAATAAAATAATGACTTTCTGAGTGCAATTAACCCTCCTTGTTTTGATTTAATGAGCAATTCCGTACAATCCCACATTGTACTATTATTCTTAAGAAACACCTCACCAACAACATGCTAATGGTGGATTCTCACTGTCTGAAAGCAGTATAGTCAGCAAGCTAACATTATGCTAGCAAGACTATGACTTCACTTGCCTATGGCTCATGGCAATCATATGACTTACATATGACTTATGATCTTCCAAGTAGATCACAGGTTATATCTCGGTTTAACTAGCAATGTAGCACAATTTGCTAGTGTTTAACTAGAGAGAACTTTGATCTCCCATAATGGTAGCATTCCTATGATGCTTGTGTGCTGCTTTGGCTTTAAGCGAGATAAGCAGGCAATGTCTGAATGTAATGAACACCCTTTCAGCTAATCTAAAAGGTATATCCTATTACAAAAAATGTCGATAGCAGATTATTTGTTTACCCCTATAGTTTCAATGTACAGATTATTATTTTGAGATATATATTTTTATTATTACAGAGGCACTACACTGTCTCTCTGAATTTTAGGCCCTACCTTGTACCTTGTAAGTCGCTCTGTTTAAGAGCATCTATGAAATGCCTACGGTACTTAATACAATACCAAACCCTTTAACCACTTGAACACTACTAGCATCCCTATTTTGGTGTGAAAATAGGGGGGGGGGGGGGAGTAGACGATCTAAGGCGCTGTGTTACGACGTGTATTGCACTTCTAGATGTACCGTACTTCTAATTAGTGGAAATAACCTGTAGGGACACCAAGAATGAGGACAAATCTGTTACTTTAGCTACACAGAATATGAATGAGAACCATGGAAGGCCTCCTTATAATAACACAGAATATGAATGAGAACCATGGAAGGCCTCCTTATAATAACACAGAATATGAACGAGAACCATGAAAGGCCTCCTTATAATAGCTTTGGACGGTTGGGGCTCTAGCCGTGGTTAAAATGAAGTGGGATAATATGAGAAAGTAACTTCAGGGGCTGAACAAGACTCTGCTATGCACTTTATTTTCTCATAACTGACTTGCTACTCATGGATTATCCCTCACATACAAGCCTTATCCTAACATTGAGCTGGGCGCGCGCGCGCGCGCGCGTGTGTGTGTGTGTGTGTGTGTGTGTGTGTGTGTGTGTGCGCGCACGCTTACCTGTGTGTGATGTGCGTGTATGTGTGTGTGTGTGTGTGTGTGTGTGCGAGCGCATGCACACGCGTACCTGTGTGTGTGTGTGTGTCTCAGCACCTGTGTATCTGGTGAGGACCATGTCCCGCAAATATTAAATATAGTAGAATATGAGAAATGGACATGGTGAGAAAATGTTGTTTTATGGTTTGAAAAAAGATTTTTCAAAATAAGGATAAGGTTCATGTTGGGGTAGCCTGAGCTAACGTGTTAAGTTTCTGGTCTATAGGGGTGGGTTGCGGCTGAGATTTGCGCACGCCCTGATTGGATCTCACCGATCTGTCCGTCAGCCCTGGCCACTCCTCTCCCACCTAGTGAAGCGCTACGTCACATGATTTGGAGCGACACCCACCCGGAAGCGTTGACTCCCACTTCTAGACCAAGGCAGCCAATGCGTTCCTCCAGGCTTTCATTTTTCGCGCAGACGAAATGAAAGCCTGGGTATCGAGGATAATGTTGGGGTTAAGAGTTAGGATTAGACATTTCGAGGACTAGAGAGGTGCCCGTGGGGCCTCTACGGCAGTGCCCGGAGAGTGCCCGCAATTTGGAAATGCATGATTATGTCTGTGTCCTTTTTATGCCCGACATCAGTTCCTATGGAGTTCTGTGACAGGCCAGCTTATGAAGTTCTGTGTCAGGCATGCCCAAATATGGAGTGTTGTGAGGTCAGACCAGGCCAGCTCCATAATATGGACCCTGGGCAGGGGCACAGTCCAGAGCCCGGGCAGAGGCCTTTTTTGGGGCGATTCTAGACAACCGTGGGTCAGACCGACTCGACACCGGGCACCCTGTTATGGTGTGGAACGCGTGTGTCGAATTTGAAGTCGGTGGCGATAACGGTTCTCGAGTTACGTGGATTACAGACGTTACACACGTACACACAGAGACTTGGTGCATTTATAGTTATAGATTAGAGATGGAGTTATGCCTGATGAGCATGGATAAGATCACAAGCTTGTTGTGAGTCATGTTAAATCTGCTATATATTTGTAAACATTTGTGTCCTTGTATTATATCTCTTATGTGGACATAAATAAATGATTTAGTGTGTGTGTGTGTGTGTGTGTGTGTGTGTGTGTGTGTGTGTGTGTGTGTGTGTGTGTGTGTGTGTGTGTGCGTGCGTGCGTGCGTGCGTTGCAGGTGTGTTTCTCATCCCCTACATGCTGATCGTGTTCGTCGGGGGCATCCCGGTCTTCTTCCTGGAGATCGCTCTGGGACAGTTCATGAAGCAGGGAGGCGTGTCCACCTGGAACATCGTACCCCTCTTCAAAGGTTCTATAACAAGCAATATTATACACCCCAGGGTGTGCTTTATACCGTGATTATTGGCACGTCAGTGATGCGGTCAGCAACGAGGCATCAGTCAAGTTCTGCAAGCAATAGTAATTAAGTAATTAAGTTTGTGTGTGCGTGCGTGCGTGCGTTAAACAGAGGGAGGGGGAGCGATTGAATTAAAATTAATATTTATTTTGACAAAAGGTCAGCAGTACAAATACAAACAGCAAATGAGATGAGACTACAAAAGAAGCCAACATCTTGTTTCCATTAAACATTCAACATCACTTAAATAACAGGACAAACACACAAACTGTATATAAAAATATGTGTTTAAAACAGTTCATGAAAATTGTTTTCAAACTGAGACAGAGAGAGAGAGAGAGAGAGAGAGAGAGAGAGAGGGATCCTATTTGTGTCTCCGATGCACAAATGTTCCAGCATTCTTCCACCTCTCACTCTTTCCGACATCTACGCAAGTCACCCCACCCTGTTCTCTCTCTCTCTCTCTCTCTCTCTCTCTCTCTCTCTCTCTCTCTCTCTCTCTCTGTCTCTCAATTCAATTTCAATTTCATTGCCAAAGCATACATACAACGAAACAAAATGTCAACATTGCGCACACAGAGACAACAACAAACATCCCAACAACAATGAACAACAAGCAATACAGTAACAATGCAAAGAAATGACCAAACAGAAACATATTATACAGCAACTTAATGACCCTGTTCAGCCAGATATACGTGGCTCTTCTGTCCACCGGCTGTCCCTCAGTTGATGACCACTATTTTTGCTGCCAAAAATGTGCATTTGGACTGTTCTCCCAGAACTCCTATCTCTCTCTCTCTCTCTCTCTCCCCAGGCTTGGGCCTGGCCTCCATGGTGATCGTGTTCTTCTGCAACACCTACTACATCATGATCCTGGTGTGGGGCCTCTACTTCCTGCTGCACTCCTTCTCCACGCCGCTCCCCTGGGCCACCTGCGGCCACCCCTGGAACACCCCCAACTGCACGCAGGACTTCCGCCGCGTCCCCTGCTCCAACCGCAGCGTCCTCCCCGCGTCCTCCCAGCCCCCCCTTGACCCCCCCTCGTCCTCGTCCTCCTCGTCCGTCAACCTGTCCCTCTCGGCCGCCTCCGCCGCCGCCACGCCGCTCTTCTTCAACAACGGCAGCTGTCTCCTGGACATCGAGGGCCTGCGCTCGCCGGTGATCGAGTTCTGGGAGTAAGGTTCCATTTTGTTTCTGCTCTGGAATGTATACTGCACCCAATGAAATTATATACCAGTGATTTTCAACCCTGTTCATATCAACGCCTCTCAGACCCAAGGCTGTATTGATGTAGTATACCGTAGGAGGGATAACAGGCAAAATGTTGATTAAATTAAACAATTGTTTTACCTTCTCTAATTAAGTAATGAAAAAAGATGATTAACGATAGTATAACTCTTGAGAGTGTAAAATGAAACCAATAGTTAAAGATCTACAGTACAGGGGTCTATTTGGTTACCAACTCTCCGTCATTTAGCTGGAGACCACCTGGGAATCCCCTCAAGGACCATTGGTCCCCGGACCACTGGTTGAAAACCACTGCATTGTATCATAATAATGATGAGTTTGGTTTATTTGCACAATGCGGTGAAATGTTGTCCTCTGCATCTGATCCATCCTATAAAGTACCGGGAGCAGTGGATGCAGACAGCGCCCCCTGGGGGAGTAGTTATAGGGGTTACAGTAAGTGTCTGTGTTCAGGGACACTTCCACACATAGACCCCTTTTCCTCCAAAAGAACTTTGCTTCTAGAACTGGTTCCGTTCTTTATTGTTTTATGATGGTTTATATCATGTATCAATTATATCACATCTGCATCTTCCAACCTGAATAGTGACACACCAACTTCAGGGCAAGAATAAGTCGTTTTTGGTTACTGTTAAGGATCTGAAGAAAGAATTAATTTGGTTAAATATTAGGTGGAAAAAAAATGAACTGAACTGGTTCAACCCTGGTAGAAAAGGGGCCATATTGTCTGTGTTCAGGGTTACTTCCACACATAGACCGGGAACCTTCTGTTTCCCAGCTAGCCAATTCACTACCCATTCAGCTTATGGTATCGTTGCTAAATATCTCCATATTATAAAGTTTTGTGGGGTTTTTTTTGGAAATTAACGCTCTACTTGATCATCAAAAGTAGCAGATCCACATGTTGAGCTTGTAGATCTGCTATTTTTGCTACTTTAGAATTTGAATCCTGAAAAGTAACCCGACAGAGGCGATATATTATACAATATATTATATTAAATTGTTGACGGTTGTCATAGTCAATAGAAACAAAAGTACAACACAACACAAGAACAATACAATCCATTATTGAAAGAGAATAGTGCCCTTTCCATCAACTTTGGTCATTCTCTTTGTTCCTTAGGCCAGTGGTTCCCAAAGTGGGGTCCGGGGACCCCCAGGGGTCCTTGAGGCAGTTCCATGGGGTCCCCAACTAAATGATAGTTTGGAACCAAATGGGCCCTTATTGGTCTGTAACTCAGGGAGTGTACACATGGAACCAAATGGTCCCTAACAGGTCCATTTGGTTCCATTTGTACACTCTCAGAGTTAAAGTAACATTGATTTTACAATATAAATTGGGGTCTCAGAGATAGAAATGCCATTAAATGGGCGTCCATAGAATATTGCATGTCAAACTGAGGGTCCTCAGTCTATTACAATGGTTGAGAATCACTGCTAGAACCGCAAAAAATCTTCTTTATGGGGGTCCTTGGTGTATATTTTCTAATGGGGGTTCGCAGGCTAATTATAGTGTCAATTTGGGATAACTCTATAGTCTGGGTTTCCTAGAATGGGTTTTACCCATTTTGCTTTGTTTTATGGGCTCAGATTGGCAGCATATTTGAAACAGCGGAAATACTGCATTACTAGCTTGAAAATGTGATAAAAGTGATAATAATGATAATAATAGAGACAGTGTAGTGCCCCATGCAGTAATCAAGGATCAGGTCAAGTAAAAACCATAAACCTATCATCAGTCTAAACATAATAATTAAATAACAATATGTACATTGGAACTATACAAAATATAGGATGCCAGGTCAACAAATAACCCTGGCATCTGTCTAAAAACTCTAAATAACATACCGGTATCCCTACTCTTCCATGGAGAGAATCCGACCCTGGTGTCAATTAAGTAAGTAGGTCAAAGGGTCTGAAGCTTATTGCACATTACGTCCCTAAAATCAAGCAATGCCTTTATTGGCAGTGAATAGTAGAAATGAACAGTAGAAATGTGGTATGGGAGACCATGCGGCACATTGTGAGCTTGTAGAGCGGCAATTTTCAAAATACTTTTGAACTTGTGAAATGGAGTATTCTGCATAATGAGTAAAAGAGTTGAGTACGTTTTCCACCACTGGTTGTAGCTGTAAAACTCTTACATTTCTGTCAGTGTATAATTCTTCTTACGAGAGACACAAGCTGCCCGTTGTCCGAGGTGCTTTAGGCACTGCTGTCTTGTTGTTGTTGTTCTTCTTCTCTTTCATAGCAGCCACATGACTGCGTGTTGCTCTCTCTGTGCAGGCGTAAGGTCCTCAGACTGTCTGGTGGGCTGGATGAGCCCGGTGACATCAGCTACCAGATGGTATTGTGTCTCATAGTCACCTGGATCATTGTTTACTTCTGCATATGGAAGGGAGTCAAATCCACTGGCAAGGTGAGCAGGTGTGTGCCTGCGTGTGTGTGCGCGCGTGTGCAGGTGTGTGTGTGTGTTTGTTCGTGCGTGCCTGCCTGCGCGGGTGCGTGCGTGCGTGTCTGCGTGTCTGCATGTGTTTGTGTGTTATATTATTATGGTCTGACCCACCACATTTCTTTTACCTAGATAAATTATTTGCACTTTGCCCTTTTGACCTCAAAGCAGCTTTAACATAGCAATAGGATCATTGTCTAGACTGAAGCACATATAGGAACTCAAACACGTCCCAAAGTACTACTTGAATGTCAGCTCGTTTCATGTCATTTGCGTGTTCACTGTTTACATTCGAATGTCTCACACCTTTATTTAGGGTAGAGACAATCCCAGTGAACCCTATAGGCCCTTATATTATGCTTGTATTCTTTACATAGATTGTTCTGTAAACTCGCTGCCAGCGCTGGGACAGAAGTGGTCGATTTGTTGTTGTGCAAGTGTAACAAGTTACTATTTTGAGCTTTAGATGGGGGTTTTTTTGCTCCTTTTGTGTGACAGTGTAGTATGACGTAGTAGGGCATACATAAAAAAGAACTGCAACGACAGCAACAATATATACATTATACATAAACGAATTCAATAAAAACTAAAAAGTAACTGTAATATAATTGCTGTTTTGGCATTTGTCATCCCTTGCAACTCGTTACAGGTTGGGGATAGAAATAATAATATTACGGTATAGTACTTCAACACTGGTGTTCTGGTATACATACATACTGTACATCCATGAGAAGAAAATAAGACAATCCGGGCACGCATAAAATGGAGGAAAATCATTTATTAATAATAAGACCTCAAAAGGTCTTCATCAGGGCAATCATAAATCAAATCAAATCAACCTTACGACTCCGAGGTCGAAACACGTTGGCAGTCGTCTTATATTAATAAAGGCTTTTCCTCCGTTTTATCTTCGGATCGTCTGTTGTTTTTCCACATGTTTGATCCGTGAGCCGCAGCACCATTGATACTTCTAACTACTTTGAAACATTTTTTTTTATATATCCTGTAAGCACCTGGCTGCCTGTACACATACACACATCTATCTATGTCTGTGCACATGAATCACAGCCAAGTATAGCCATTGAGCCAGTCTCCCGGAGAGGGGAAAAACACAATGGGGGAGATTTGAGTCAGCCTTTTTTTAGTAATCCGATTAGTAACTTTTTCTCCCACGTAGATGCTTGGGAAAGCTTTTCTCCCCGTGTTCCCTCCTGATCAAAGCAAGTATGTTCTCGGTCAGTGCTTTACTCTTCCCAGAAGTGGTCAGTGTGACTGACTGGGTGGGTGGGTGGGTGGGTGGGGGGGGGGGGTGAGGTTTCCACTGACCACTGGGCAGCGGGAAAGGGGAGGGGGGCATTCTCAGCACAACACAACAAGAGCACCGATGTCCTGACGTCACTCCCGCAACGCCCTGTGTCACGGACATATTTATTTTTATTGAAAATCCAGAGGGGTTTTTGAGGGGCGCTACACAAAGTTTAAATTCCCATTGACAATGAATGGAGAATGTATAAGTCATTATGTGGACGAGCAAATCGACACGTTACGTCATGATGATGTACGATGATAAGAGCGCCCCCTCACTTCACACGGGTGTGCTTTGTTTCTTTCTCTTTGGATGAATTAATCAGATGTCCATGTCTGATTGAAATGAATAACCTAATAAGCTTGCTGTTTTGCGGTACTGTGTTGTAGGTGGTGTACTTCACTGCCCTCTTCCCCTACGTGGTTCTGGTGGTGCTGTTGGCCCACGGAATCACTCTCCCCGGAGCCAAAGAGGGCATCATCTACTACCTGAAACCAGACTGGTCCAAGCTGGGAGAAGCACAGGTATGTGTCTGGACTCTGGATTGAGCTTTTTTAGATTGATTGATTGATTGAATACTTTTATTAGTCAGATATGTACTGTAAGCATCACGTGGTAATAGTCAGACATTAAGGCTACACAACAATGTCCTTGTGACATTGTGGTCCTACAATATGTGTTCAATTCATCAAAATAGCATACAAAATTAACACAATAATACATGCCATCAACAATTACAAAACACTATCACAAAAGAGATGGGAAAATTACCTCTCCTTGTGGTCTCCTGATAGATGCTTTTTGTTCAGGCAAAACAATAAAAGAACATTCGAGTGCTCCAGTATATTTTATTTTGGGTAGTCTCTGTTGAGCAGAGACTAGTTCCCTGTTGAGCAGAGACTAGTTCCCTGTTGAGCAGAGACTTGTTCCCTGTTGAGCAGAGACTAGTTCCCTGTTGAGCAGAGACTATAGTTCCCTGTTGAGCAGAGACTAGTTCCCTGTTGAGCAGAGACTAGTTCCCTGTTGAGCAGAGACTTGTTCCCTGTTGAGCAGAGACTAGTTCCCTGTTGAGCAGAGACTTGTTCCCTGTTGAGCAGAGACTAGTTCCCTGTTGAGCAGAGACTAGTTCCCTGTTGAGCAGAGACTAGTTCTCTGTTGAGCAGAGACTTGTTCCCTGTTGAGCAGAGACTAGTTCCCTGTTGAGCAGAGACTAGTTCCCTGTTGAGCAGAGACTAGTTCCCTGTTGAGCAGAGACTAGTTCCCTGTTGAGCAGAGACTAGTTCCCTGTTGAGCAGAGACTTGTTCCCTGTTGAGCAGAGACTTGTTCCCTGTTGAGCAGAGACTAGTTCCCTGTTGAGCAGAGACTAGTTCCCTGTTGAGCAGAGACTAGTTCCCTGTTGAGCAGAGACTAGTTCCCTGTTGAGCAGAGACTTGTTCCCTGTTGAGCAGAGACTAGTTCCCTGTTGAGCAGAGACTTGTTCCCTGTTGAGCAGAGACTAGTTCCCTGTTGAGCAGAGACTTGTTCCCTGTTGAGCAGAGACTAGTTCCCTGTTGAGCAGAGACTAGTTTCCTGTTGAGCAGAGACTTGCCCCTCAAACTTCTGCTGGCTGAAGCGTGCAGGGCGTTTCTTTACTCGTTACATAACTGTGTTCAGGTGTGGATCGATGCTGGAACTCAGATCTTCTTCTCCTACGCCATCGGACTGGGGGCGCTGACTGCGCTGGGAAGCTACAACCGCTTCCATAACAACTGCTACCAGTGAGTCGGAAACCACAACGTCACTCACACCACACATGAGTAGCGTTGGGGTCTTCTAGGACAGTAGTTTTCAATCCTTTTCATATCAATCAAGGCCCATTATTTATTCAGAATTTGAGCCACGGACCACTGTGTGTGTGTGTGTGTGTGTGTGTGTGTGTGTGTGTGTGTGTGCATGTGTGTCCTTTTCATAGTACTTGGCTTGCTCACGCACAGACACACGCACACGCATGCACGCACGCACGCACACACACACACACACACACACACACACACACACACACACACACACACACACACACACACACACACACTCAGCCAAGTTTGTAGATATGCTTGTTTTTAAAGACAGGGATGCCATGGTTGATGCGGTTAACATGCCACATAATAAACACATTGTTATCCATTTAGGCTAGCATGACGAACGCTCTCGCAGCCACTAAAGAACATTTAGGCTAGCATGAGGAACGCTCTCACAGCCACTAAAGAACATTTAGGCTAGCATGAGGAACGCTCTCGCAGCCACTAAAGAACATTTAGGCTAGCATGAGGAACGCTCTCACAGCCACTAAAGAACATTTAGGCTAGCATGAGGAACGCTCTCACAGCCACTAAAGAACATTTAGGCTAGCATGAGGAACGCTCTCACAGCCACTAAAGAACATTTAGGCTAGCATGAGGAACGCTCTCACAGCCACTAAAGAACATTTAGGCTAGCATGAGGAACGCTCTCACAGCCACTAAAGAACATTTAGGCTAGCATGAGGAACGCTCTCACTCCCAGTAAAGGACATATTTGTTCTAACTCACAAATATGTCCCGAGTAAACGGTTTTGTGTGGCTTGATTCTTTACACCCAGTAATCTCAAACATAGAAAAATACACACTCATTGACAGCAAGAAGGAAGTACTTGCACTTTACAAAGCAAGTTGTTGTGTTTTGTGATGTGCAAAGATCTTGTTTCCGTATGTGCCAGGAATTCTGGCATGCCAATAGGCCCTCCTGTTGGCCTGTTCATGTAACAGATACAATGTCTGTTGTTGTGCGCTTTTAGATCGGCTGTTTTTGGCTAAAGTCACTCAAAGATTTTGCAGGCCCCCTGTAGTAACTCTGAGGACCCCCCAAGGGTCCCGGACCCCATGTTGAAGATCCCTGCTTTAGCACTGTGCATGTGCATCAGAAGAACACTATGATTATTTTCAGACTAACCTTGCTTCAGGAATGAATTGTCAAAATACAGTATGCGTAAGCTACGATAAAGCCTTTTACACAGACCTGCATTGCGTGCTAGTCGTTAACTGTCACTTGAGAATTGTAACTAGCTACAGCTGGCCTCGTCAGCTCACTGTGTCATGACCAGATGCTTGCATGTGTTTAGCCCAAACAGAGAGAGATGTGTGTGTAAACAGTAAACACTCCAGCGCTTACGTTGCAGTATACTGCTTCCGGACGGACACCAATAATAGTTGGGAATTTATAATAGATCTCTGAACATGACTGTGGGACTCTGGCAGGCATGTGTGGAATGAGAGGAGGAGAGGAGAGTGGGGTGCGACACCAGGAATATCCCACCATTCATTGCACTCCCTTGACCTAAATTGGAAGTTTTAAAGATGTGTTCAGGAGGTATAGTAGGTGTCAGCTCAGACCTCCCTCACTATCTCTCTCTCTCTCTCTCTCTCTCTCTCTCTCAAACACAAACAAATACCGTACACACGCACGCACGCAAGCACTCATGCACGTACCCGCCTGCCCGCACGCATGCACGCACGCACGCACACGCACACACGCACACACACACGCGCATGCACACGCGTCACGCACCCTCCTTGGTAATACTATACTTGTGATATTTTAGGAAGGAAATTAAAGCCTAAGTTGTACTTAGTTGCGCAATGGTTCCGTACTGAAAATAGCCAATCTGCACGCTCACAGAGCATTGCGCTGATATACTGTATATACTGTATGCTGTCGGGCAGAAACATCCTATTTCCATATCCAGGAGGAGTTTCTGTGTTGTGTTGCAGTGCACAACAGCGTCACACAGAAGCATCAAAAGTAGCAGGTCCACAAGCTACAAACGTGGCACGAAACCGACGTGTTTTGATCTGCTACTTCCTCATTTGAATTCTGAAAAGTAACAGTTTTGGACATAATTATGAGCTTATATATATATATAGTATCTCCATCATACTGTATCTATACTGTACTTTCTTGGCACCTGCATTTCCCCCACAGCGATCAATGAAGGTCTTTTCTTATACATATACAATACAATAATTGCACATTATTATTGCGCTGACTGCCGGAACGCTGCAGCAGACGCCATCATGGGTCGGCCTCGGCTGTCCCCGACGCAGCTGCAGCGTTGCGGTGAGTCTATAACTATGCAACAACAGGCCTGGCTGTTGTTTATGCTGCTGTCTCTCCACCTCACTGCAGAGCCCCAGACTGCTGGCCCGTCGCCAGCAAGACTTTGTTTTGCGACGCGGAGCCTCCGTCAGGACAAACAGAGAGGATCATTGTCCCTAGTACTACAGGAGAACTGGAACGCTGTTGTTGACCCGCCCACCGGGTGGAATTACTTCCATCTATACGTGACCCGGAATGGCCATTAAGAGACGTTATTGTTTTTGTTTTTTTTTACTGTGGGGGCTGTGTGTGTTCACCTATCGTGACGGCACTCTTTGGTCCGCTCAGCCCATTCAGGCGGAGAGAGGCTTATTGACTCTCTTTTGCTGTCGTCTATCTGCCAGCTGCACACAACAGGAGCTATCAGAGGAGTGACTATTGATTGGGCTAATTACTCTCCCTCTCTGTCCATCCTGTCTTCTGTTGTCCTACTAACCTCGCCTCGCCAAGGAGGAAAAGCCTGGTTCTTCTAAAACGAAGCCGTGTGATCCAGTATAGACAAGAAGAACCAAAAATGTGGGTTCCGGTCGGCATTGTTTTTGTTCCCCACACAATGCGAATCAATTCGTTTTGTATCGCTAGTACTCTTGTCTTAACCATAGACTGTAAAAAATATGGACAAAGCGTTCCCCGGGTCTAACATGGACGTAAAATGAAGCCTGTAATTCCTTGCACTGTAAGTCGCCATATTTCTAGATCCGTTTGGGCCCAGCTGGCCATTGGCTGGCTCCGTTTGGGCCCAGCTGGCCATTGGCTGGCCCAGACAACGAGGCGGGACTTCCCCCCTTACTCTTCGTTGGTTTTTATTTTGACTGAACGGGGGGTGGCTCCCGTTCATAGACTGTAACGGTAGCCACGCCCCTCAGAACATACGCATAACATATGAACTTTCAGGAAGTCCCGATTTCCTTAGTGGCTTCACGAAATATCTGTCTGACTGCCCCCCTGGTCTTAACCCATTCAGGACAGGAACCCCTTTTGGGATTCTTGTTGCAATCTACAGTATATAGTGTGACGGCCCTGCCCCCTCTGCCTCTGCACAGTAGGCTACCGGGCAGCCTGGGTGATTTAGGGCAGAGTGGAGCAGGCCGTTAGGCCAACTGTGTACACCTGAGTGGGGTGTGGTCTGAGAGAGTATATAAGGGCCTCTCCTTCCATGCTCTCAAGCCAGCTCTCTTTCCTTCCTTCCAAGCAGTTGCACACCTTCTACACACAGCACACTCCATACATCCATACACTGACTGCATACATGACTGAACACTGACATTGTCGAATCGGCTTCAGTCCTAAATGCGTTAATATTTGTTTATCCTGTTACCCACTAATTGTTTTTGACTATTTTGAGATGCCTTGTTTATTTGCTTCGGTATATAACCTATTATATGAACTAGGACCAAACCAAACGATTATTATACCAAAAGAAACTAAACAATTATAGTAAACTAAACGCATTTTAAAGGGGAATCATTTTGGAGGTGGGTTCTGCCCGCTTAATGAAGTAAAGTTATTTCCGCTCCAAAACGGATCAGAAAACAGATAATGGTATTGATCCCAGGCTAGTGTCCTACAGGCAGTGGTGGACAGGAATGAAGTACATTTTCTTGTCACTGTGCTTGAGTACATTTATTTAACTCTATGGTGTCATTTTTTTTTGTTTTAAAATACAAAATACGTTCCACTTCCACACTCAGAGTTACAGACGTATAAGGGTCCATTTAATTCCATTTGCACACTCAGACTTACAGATCTATAAGGGTCTGTTTGGTTCCATTTGCACACTCTCAGAGTTACATATAAGGGTAAATGGTCCATTTGGAATCCCATCAAGGAACCCAGAGGATCACTGGACCTCACTCTGAGAATCACTGTCCTTTTATATTTCTCACTGGTATCGGATCTGTACTCGGTATCGACCAATACGCAAGTTACGCATTGGAATTGCTATCGAGAACGCAATTTAGGAAAAGTTTTAATTTGAGACTGCCCCTCTCTCTCTCTCTCTCTCTCTCTCTCTCTCTCTGTGTGTGTGTGTGTGTGTGTGTGTGTGTGTGTGTGTGTGTGTGTGTGTGTGTGTGTGTGTGTGTGTGTGTGTGTGTGTGTGTGTGTGTGTGTGTGTGTGTGTGTGTGTGTGTGTGTGTGTGTGTGTGCGCGCGCGCGTGTGTGTGCAGGGATGCGTTCGTTCTGGCTCTCATCAACAGCGGGACGAGCTTCTTCGCCGGCTTCGTAGTGTTCTCTGTGCTGGGCTTCATGGCTGCAGAGCAGGGCGTGGACATCAGCAAGGTAGCTGAGAGTGGTAAGAACGACACCTGGTCCAATAGTCCAGAACATTACAATTATGAAAGTCCATTTCTATTTGATTCTATATTTTATAGTAACCGATTATTTTACCCCACTGTTAAGACCTTTGAACACCTTTTTAAAGTCATTGAATTGTAACTTTAGAAATGTGCAGATACCCTGTGTATACACTTAGGCCACGTTTAGAGGACAACAGCAAAGTCCTGTTGCGTTCTCGCGTTTTGGAGATCCCCACCCTGTTGCGACATCACAAGTTTTGCGTATTCCTTCGTATGATTACATGGAGACCCCAGGCACAGCGTTTTCAAACATATCCACTCTGGAAGGTGGTTCCACTCTGTCGCGTTTTCAACCCCCCGATATCGGCGTTGCCGTCTAAACGGAAGGAACATCTGATATGTGATTTTCTCTAGAGACCGTTGGCGTGTAAACATGGCCTCATACTGTGTGTTGGTTTGTTTTCTGTTGAGTGAGAAAACAATGTTGCACATTAATAATAATTTAGTAGGCAGCCAAATAAGCCGACCGGATGTGGTTTTAGGCTTGTGTCCAAGCCCTTGTGTCCAAAGCGATTAGGATAGTGTTTAGATAAATCTGTCTATAATAAAAACACAGAACAGAAGCAGAAATAGGGCCAGAAGTCCCGCAATCTCTGAGAGCTATAAATCTGTATATGCCTGTCACAATTAGTACATAAACGAATAAACAAATTCGTAACTATCTAGATCAGACAACATTAAAGGCGAGAGACATAAAAATCTCTATGGACTGTGCAGCTCTTTATTTATCCTTTATTTAATCGGGAGCCAATGGAGAGAGGTAAGGACTCGTGTGATGTGGTCAAATTTTTTGGTACCGGTGAGAAGGTGGGCAGCAGCATTTGAACTAATTGCAGGCGTTTGAGTGCGGATTGGTCGATTCCATAGTATAGGGCGTTACAGTAGTCCCTGTCGTGATGAAATGAAAGAGTGGATAACGGTTTGGAACTGTTTATGGGGGAGATAGGGTTTGACTTTGGCGAGTAGGTGGAGATGGTAGAAGCAGGGTACAGGTAAGAGTTTTTCTTCTTTCTAATTATTTGTTCGGCCCAAACAATTGTTGTTTATTGTCATGAATTGTCAGGAGCCGAGTTGGCTTTGTCCGAGGCTTAAAGGTCTTTAAATAAATACTTTTGAAACATCTACTGTATGGCAAAATGAATGGGAAATTCTCTTCCGGTGCCCTCGCCGTTCTGAAGGGAGTGGGACTGCGACACTCTACGGTTTTGCTTAACAGGGTGGCTGCATTCCCTATTTCCATTGTTCCCAACTTGCATCGTTCCCAAGTAGGCCAACGGGCACAGGTCCAGTATATTCATCGACATAGCATGAAACTTTTACACAATAAACACATGGCAACAACAACGGTGGTAGTGAATGACACCTCACTTTCGATCGGAAATCAACTAAGATTTCAACTAAGATTTCATGATCAAGATTTTAATTTTTCTCCAGGTCCAGGTCTGGCCTTCATAGCATACCCCAAGGCTGTGACACTGATGCCTCTGGCTCCTCTCTGGGCTGCACTGTTCTTCTTCATGCTGCTGGTGCTGGGGCTGGATAGCCAGGTAACGCACGCACGCATGCACGCACACACTGTCACGTTCCGTGACATGTTTTGGATTTTCACGTGTTCCTTGGTTTTTAGTTAGTTAGTGTTTTACTTCTTTGTGTTACTGTGATTTTGTAGTCTGTATTTTCCTTGTTTCGTAGTTGCAGTTTTACCTTTACACTGTGAACCTTTATTTTGTAGGCTTGTTTTGTGCCTTCCTGTCTGCCCCCGTAGTTCTGTTGCTGTCTTGTCTCACTAGTCCTGTGATTGCCAGTGTTTCCACCTGTGTCCCCTTGGTTCCCCAGCCTATCCCACTGTTGATTGTCAGTGGTTCGTCGTAAAATGTTGTCAGTGTTGTTTAGCTCCCCGTAAGTCAATGTATTTTCCTAGTCCTATAGTGTTATTTCTTGCTCCTAGTGTTAATTCCCTAGTTTATTCTTGTTACTGTGTTTGTTCCTGCTCCTCTGGTTTTTGGATAATAAACCACCGTGCACTCGACCTGCCTTGTGTCTGCCTCATCCTCTGCTTTTGTCCTGCGCTTGGGTCCTACACCTCTCTGCCCCGCACCGTGACACGCACACACACACACACACACACACACACACACACACACACACACACACACACACACACACACACACACACACACACACACACACACACACACACACACACTCTCTGTGCTTTACTATTGTTTATTTTTACATTATGCTGTCTGAAATAGAAGTGCGTAAGAGCATGCAGCATGGTGTCCCTGCAGATGGTTGCTCCCTTTGTATTTCATACTTTTTTTAATGTTTTCTTTCCATTCATTTAATGCCCTACTTTGTCATACAAAGCGTGTCGCAACAGTCAATGATGTGTTGAGCGCCGCAGATGGCCGATCGACCTACAAGCTCGCATTTCAGCGACACGTAGTGTCTGCCATACATACATTTAAGCATCATACGTTCACCAACATGATCTCAAATGACTGGCTGAATGGGCTGAATAAATCTCATGAAACCTGATGGATGAACCATAATCACTTCAGTGACCCGCATATGACATTTACTCTAGCGCCACTCACAGGCCAAAATGTCAACTTTGCCACAAGCTGTATCATAATCTAATAGGCCTGATTGAGCCCAAACACTCCCTCCCTGGCAGAGAGAGCATCTCTTCCTTTGTTTTTCCATTCACTCTGTAATCGATGAGCCTCTGTTTCCCACTCCCTCCCTCACTCCTTCACACACACACACACACACACACACACACACACACACACACACACACACAGTGTCACACACACTCTCTTTCTCTCTCTATGACGCGTGTGCACACACACACACACACACACACACACACACACACACACACACACACACACACACACACACACACACACACTATAGCTACACAAACATTCCAGACCTTTCAACAGTTGCAGTGTTTGCAGCTTGTGCGTTGTGTGTTTATGACTCGGCCAGTATTTTCTTCCCATTGTAGAGACTCATCAATGAGGTTCTGTCTGATTCACATAGAGACTAACTGTCTGCTCCATTCATTCACTCTCTCTCTCTCTCTCTCTCTCTCTCTCTCTAATCACATTGGCTGCAGTCTGTGCGCAGTGCCATGTAGGAAACAAACGCAGAAATGATCTTTGCTGTAATTATCCCGTCATCATCAACTCCTTCTGACCTCTCTGACTCAGATCTCTCTCTCTCTCTCTCTCTCTCTCTCTCTCTCTCTCTCTCTCTCAGTTTGTTGGGGTCGAGGGCTTGATAACAGGGATCCTGGACATGCTTCCTCCCAAATCCCGGCTGCGGCGCGAGGTGGTGGTGGCCATGTGTTGCGTCACCTGCTTCTTCATCGACCTGTCCATGGTCACTGAGGTACGCTGTGCCATTCCATTCCCGGCCCTGACGTTAGAATCCTGGTCCCGACGGTTGCAGCCACTGCAATATACTAGCATTAGAATAGGATGATAAACATAATCTTGCAACTGTACTCAACAATACTCCACTTCTCCTCTATACCAGTGGTTATCAACCTGTGGATCGGGACCCCCAGGTGGGTCCCCACATGATTTTATTTTTTTGGTGATAACTTTTAAGATCTTTCTAATACCCAAACAAAAAAAGAATGAAATCGCAAATCGCATTACTGCATCAACAAACCATAATATAAAGAAATAAGAAAGATTTTCCACAATATTGCCAAAATATAGGCTAATAAGTAAGGCTGCATGATATATCGAACATGTACCTTCATCAGAGTGGAGAATATAAGTATAAATTAAGTTGAGCAAAGCCACTCTTCTCTGCCCCTCTCTCTAACATATATTGGTTATGTGACCATGGCATGTGCATAATATATTAATCGATTATTTAATCGGCAGAGCTGTCGATTATTCGATTTGGCTGATGGTCACTTTCTGGCATCCCTAGTACAGTTGAAGTAGCTTGTTGTGTTTGGCAACGTGCATGGCTGAGAAGAACATATCAATCAATCAACGTATACACAGTTACAGTTAAATGTAGGTAAATGTGAGGTCACACTGTTTATGCAGGCTTTCATGTTTGCAGATCAAGGAGTGAAAAGAGAAGTAGTAAAGAATGGAAAATTAGAAAAAAAAAGCCTGAAAATAGCAGCATATTAAAATCCCCATGTTATGTATGTCCACTAACATGAGGGTATGCGCGTGACATCATCATCAAACCAGGAAGTTATTCAGGAACGCCTACTGAGTGTCAAAAAACTACTTTCTGGCCTTGACAGCCCATACATCCACGCAGAAAAGTCATATCTGATTGCATTAAACAACATTAAACAATGTTAAACTCACTTTGCATGTTGCTTTGCTACTCGATTTGCCATTCACTTTAAGCATGCGCATACCCTCTATAGAAACACCTACACAAGTGCTCATGCTGCAAGGGGAATCTAGTATCATGTCAGTATCATGTCAGTACCATGTCAGTGTCATGTCAGTATCATATATCATGTACATGGTATGAAATTGATAGATTTAATGTTTAAAAGATGCTAATGGATGGAGATGGAGAATTCTCTTTGATGTGATGGCCAGACTACTTCAAAAAACTCATATCATCTGTTGTGCTATTTGACGTTGATGTGCCAGAACAAGAATGAATTATCCAGTTGTAACTATAGGGGGCGCTGCTGGGCTGCAGGCCTGTTTTTAGCACAGGCACTTTTCACGACCCGGGACTGAAATAACTTATTAACACGACGAGGGGTTGAGCAGCTTATTTTAAAGCACAAAGTCAAAACAGGAAGAACCGCAGCGGCGTAACCCATATCTCTATATCAATCTCTTATTTCGCATTCTGATCACTTTTCACATCACTTGAAAACAATGCAGATCGTGCTGACAGAAGCAGGCTTGAGGCCCTCATGGGGCCCGTCCGAGCCAGGCGCTAGCTGAGCGAGTGCCCATTAACCCACCGGTGTGATGGCTGCACTGCCCAACTCAGCGCCCATTCATTCCGATACGGTGGGAATCCGTTATGATCTATACTTCCAAATTGCACATAATATAGTACTTATTATGAGTCGACCCCGAGACGTCCACGTCATTGAAATGTTTAAATGGAATGTTATATTTCTGCCCCTGAACATTGTTGACAAAAAAACATTTAAACTATAGCCATTGTAAAATGTGAAAGGAATCCATATTGGGGCAAGTGCATGGCTTATATTTCTCGTTATGTTATCATAAACTTAATGTTCTGATAAAGTCAGGGGCAGCAGGGTCGTGAAAACTGCAAACGTCTGCAGCCTATACCCCTTCTCACTTTGCATAATGCATTTTATTTACACTGTGCTGTATAGTATGATTATTCAGTATGCAGCTGTGCAATTGGATTTGTATTTATCACCAGCTGGACATGATATATTTGACCGCACATATACTGTACGACAACATGAACGCAAAATCACAAGTAGCAAATCGTCTCTGTCGGTTGGAAACCTCATATGTCCATAAACTGTTACTTTTCAGGATTCAAATTGAAAAAAGTTTAAAAACAAAAAGTCATCAGAAGTGTCAGATCGATTCGCGCCACGTTTAGAGCTTGCGGCTCTGCTACTTTTGATGCTTTTGTGTAATGCTGTAATAATATGATCAAGGAGGGCGTTAATTGACGAAAAAACACAATCTGAATATGGAGATATGAGGTTTCTGCCCGACACCACGTTTTCAGCTTGTTGATCTGATACTTTTGATACATAATTATGTCGTATTTTTTAATTTGAACCCTGAAAAGTAACACTTTTGAACATAATGAGGTCTCCACCCGACAGAAAGTGGACCTCTGTGACTAACCTCTTTGTTGTGGTCGTGTCATTCCCAGGGAGGGATGTACGTGTTCCATCTATTCGACTACTACTCTGCCAGTGGCATCACTCTGTTGTGGCAGGCCTTCTGGGAGTGTGTGGTGATCGCCTGGGTTTATGGTGAGTCAGTCTGAAGACTCCCCTCTTCAGACTCCACCTTAGCCCCGCTAGCACTTGCCCAAGCCTTGACGACCTTGCAGTCTTATGCTTAAAGGTTCAAAATGTCATTTAGATGGACGCCAGGTTCTTTTATTGACCTGGCATCGTATAGTTTCAATGTACAGATTATTATACTGTTACGACTTATTGGTTTACCTATGATTCTAGACTTCTATTTCTATGCATTTGATATTAGTATCGAATGCAATCCAGGGTGATTTACAGTAACACGAGGTAATACATTGTATTACGGGCGATTTACAGTAACACAAGGTAATACAATGTATTACCTCGTGTTACTGTAAATCGCCCGGTGAGGCACACATACTCGTTGGCCTGGGTTTATGTGGAGGCACACACACACACACACACTTGTTCACCTGGGTTTATGGGGAGGCATACACACTTGTTCACCTGGATTTATGTGGAGACACACACACACACACACACACACACACACACACACACACACACACACACACACACACACACAGGTGCACACACTGGTTGTCCTGGGTTTATGGGGAGGCATACACTGGTTGCGGCTCATCCTCCTTCACTGAGAGGGGAGCAGGACTCTCGTGCTGTCATCAAACCACATTTTGTCTCCCTCTGCCAGGCGCTGATCGCTTCATGGATGACGTGGCTCGTATGATTGGCTATCGGCCCTTACCCTACATGAAGTGGTGCTGGTCCTACATCACGCCCCTTGTCTGTGCGGTAGGTTTTACGCTTTATGTTTGTGTGTGTGTGTGTGGGGGGGGGTGTGTGTGTGTGTGTGTGTGTGTGTGTGGGGGGGGGGGGGGGGTGACAGTGGTGGACAGTAACAAAGTACATTTTACTTGAGTACTGCACTTATAGGACAACTTTACCTATTTTCAACATATCTTCATATAATTGGTCCTCAGGAATATGATACAGTTTTTGTCTACTCACTCTGTGTCTGAGAGGAGGACTGTGGGCGGTTCAGAAACCCGCCTACCAGTGACATCATACATGGGGAGTCCAAGCTAATAGAAACGGCAGGCTTTCTATTCCTGGAAAGTCTGTATGCTATAGAGCTCCGCAGGCCCGCCCCCTTTCAGAAAAGCGAGTGGCCCAGGAAGTGGAAGCCCCATGCATTCTCCCATCGGCACTTTTAATATAATTTATTTAAAGACGGTTACGCCGCGGACAAAGCCAATTCGGATCGTGACGAATCATGACAATGAACACAATCTTTTGGGCCGATCAAATAATTTATAAGACGAAAAACAAAACAAATAGTGTTGTCTCCTGACTTTCTTTTCTTCTTTCTAATGATTTGATCGGCCCAAAAGATTGTGTTCATTGTCATGATTCGTCACGATCCGAATTGGCTTTGTCCGCGGCGTAACCGTCTTTAAAGAAATTATATTAATAGTGCCGATGGGAGAATGCATGGGGCTTCCACTTCCTGGGCCACTTGCTTTTCTGAAAGGGGGCGGGCCTGCGGAGCTCTATAAGCCATCGTTCTCGCGTTAATATAAAATACACAGACAGACAGAGTATGAAAAGAATGGTGCCCTATTATCATCAGCATTAGTGAGTACTGAGGACGACCAATTATATGAACATAGGTTGAAAATGAGTGAAGTTGTCCTGTAAGTAAACTCAATTCTTTCAGCATTTACGATTGAATATAATTGTCTTCTTGGAAGCTTTTATTTTTAAAGCACTTTGAATACTTAAAAGCATATGCTACTCCCGTACTTAAAGGGGCATTCCACTAATTTTCAACATTTTACTATTACTATCATTAATGTACCTGTAAAAATCATTAGCATCATGTTAATGATTTGTTTCATAATTACAGTTCTAGGAAACACAAAATGGGGGGACTTTTTATTATTTCCACACAACAGCTCTAAGGTATATTAATGACATAGTAAAATGTTGAAAATGGGTGGTTTTCCCCTGAATTCTCCTTTGCTCGTGATTGAGTAATATTTGACCAGGAGCATCTATTGTTGCTAGTGCTAGTGGTTGGTTGTCAAGTGCTTTGTGTCCACTGTTGCATGCAAATAAAAACCTTGACCTTTTGAGCCGCTGCGGTTTGCTTTTGCACAGGGAGTGTTCCTGTTCCATGTGATGAACTACAAGCCCCTCACCTACAACACGGTGTACACCTACCCCTGGTGGGGGGAGATGCTGGGCTGGGCTCTGGCCCTGTCCTCCATGCTCTGTATCCCCGTTACAGCCCTCTACAAACTACTGCGCTGCAAAGGCTCTCTGCGAGAGGTCAGTGTGTTGTGTGTGTATGTGTGTGTGTGTGTGTGTGTGTGTGTGTGTGTGTGTGTGTGTGTGTGTGTGTGTGTGTGTGTGCACTGTGCGTGCGTGTGTGTGTGTGTTTCTGTTTTCAGCTGTTGATAGTCAGAAGGAATCCGTCTCCTTGGGTTACGACCCCCAGGACAGTGTTAATTTAACTGTGAGAATGTAAACATTGGAACCCGTACGGACCCACGTTGGGTCCGTTTTCCAAGAGTGAAATATTCCAATCCAATCCAATCCACTTTATTTATAAAGCGCATTTTTACAACTCAAGAGTTTACAAAGTGCTGTACAGAAGAATAAAACTATAAATACACTGTAGCTAAACACAAGAGACGGATGCAAAACGGATGCAAAACATGGACCATAGAAACTCAACCGGGGTTAAAAAGCCAAGGTGTAGAGGTGGGTCTTTAGGTGGGATTTAATAAAGGTCTCAATGAAGGGGGCCAGTTTGACATTGGGGGGGGAGCGCATTCCATAATGTGGGGGCTATGATGGAAAAGGCTCTATCGCCTCTGGTCTTTATTAAAAGGCTCTATCGCCTCTGGTCTTTATTTATACTGTGGAATTGAGTGCAGGCGTTTGCCATGTTTTCATTACTCATTAGAAGAGACGAGAATATGGTGCTGAACTCTCCAGTCCAGGAAGACAGCGTACAATCCCTTCTATGGCATTCTGAGGAATCAGTCATTTGGTCTTCAATGGAAGCATGTTTTGCACCCAAAACTATTCCTATTTTAGGAAGAAAGAGTGTTTGAAGTTGTCAAACTAGCAATAGAATACATGTTCAGAAGCATCTTCCATAAAACGGTCTTGGATATTTAATAATTATTAATAAAAGCAAAGGTTAAAGCCTCAATCAGTGAATCAATTCCTCAACTGGTTGGCTGTATATAGAACAGTATGGACAATATTTAGGACATTAAAAAACAACAAAAAGTCTACATACATACTGTGCTAATTGTTTAGGAAACACATTTTATTTAACTTTAATCCGTCTGTCCGTCTGTCTGTCTGTCTGTCTGTCTGTCTGTCTGTCTGTCTGTCTGTCTGTCTGTCTGTCTGTCTGTCTGTCTGTCTGTCTGTCTGTCTGTCTGTCTGTCTGTCTGTCTGTCTGTCTGTGCGTGCGTGCGTGCGTGCGTGTGTGTGTGTCTCTCTCTAGCGGTGGCAGCACCTGACCGCCCCGGTGTGGGGCAGACACCACCTGGAGTACCTGGCGCCTGAGTCTGAGGCCAAACTGCTGCCCCCTGCAGGAGGCAAGAGCACACTGCTGTTTGAGAGCGTCATCTGAGCTGAGCTGAGCTGAGCCGAGCCCCAGAACACAGAGCCAAGGGCCCCCCTTTATCTTTACACACACACACACACACACACACACACACACACACACACACACACACACACACACACACACACACACACACTAGGGATGCATGGTATAATGTCATCACATCAGTATTGTACAGTATTACGTGCCAACCACGTTGGTGGGACAAATTAACACAGCTTTAGACTTGACTTGAATGATGCTGAGCAAAACTCTCCAAAAAGTAAATGGATAGAATAAATGCTAAGAAAATAATGGCTATAGTTTCAGCCCTATTATACGGCCTTCCCTTTGAACTCCCAGCTGCAGCACTATTCTTTTTCTTCCACAATATGTTGCTCTGAACCAATGCCACAATGTCGCTGTCGGGCTGAAACCTCTTATCTCCACATTCAAACATTTTATGTTTTTTTTTTGTAAATTAACGCCCTCATACTACAGCGTCACGCAAAAGCATTCAAAATACCAGATCCACAAGTGTGGAACGGACACGAGGCGACATGTTTTGAGCTTGTAGATCTGCTACTTTTTAAATTTTTGAATTTGAATCCTGAAACGTAACCGTTTTGGACATATGAGGTTTCCAACCGTCAGCTACAAATGACAGTATTTACGGCACTCTCCAATTTCTCCCACTCCTATTTCATAGTTTTTGACAGGCCACTACTACACCAGCCAAAAAAATATTGTTTATCATTTTTGCTAAATATGACCATGGGCATTATCGCATAAAATGTCAATATCATGCAACCCTAACACACACACACACACACACACACACACACACACACACACACACACACACACACACACACACACACACACACACACACACACACACACACACACACACACACACACACACACACATGAAATACGTATAGCTTTGCACTAGCCTAGTAGAAGAAGCAAAATCTATTTAAAATAATATATATATTTAAAAATCCCTGGATGAAATGGATCAAAGATGAGACTCGAAAATAACTCCCACCAACCACAAACCGTCACAACGCAACAAGGCCTGTGACAAATTTGAGACAATATTTTTTTGCATAATCCTCATACTCCTTTCCATTACAAATATAAGAATAATAAGAAATAATACCAAGCTTATTAAATATGAAAGTTCTTTATATAATACGCATATCTGCCCCGTGCAACTTTAGCATACGAAGCCTAAAAGCCAAATTTGTATTCATAATACTCCAAAAATTGTTCGACCACACAAACACAATGAAAATCGTTAACCACAAGTATTTGAGCAACTAACTAATCGTCGTATAATGGCGACGGACAGGCAGCCCTAAAAACATCACCACAACAACACGTTCCCTCCCTTGGGCTCTGCTTTCTGGACTCTCTCCACCCCCTCCGCTTCCTGCCTCAGTGCTGTCCTGTCTCGTCTTGTCCTGTGAGTGTGATGTGATGTCCAGTGTCGCTGCAGTATCCACTACCCCCCCACCACCACCACTAGAGCCAGACCCATAGCCTATACATAATTATGATAATCAGCCGTTATGTGACTTTTTGGGTCATTGTTATTTCACATGGGTACGGTATGTGCAATTTTGCAGCCCGGCGTGCCGATTCTCGACCGATAAGAAGGCCGGTTCTATACAAATGCCTTCTAAACCAGTAGTTCTTTCAAGAATATCACAATATCAGATGTACAAGCTGGTAATGCGCTACGAAGTGACGTGCTGTGAGCTTGTGTGTATCTGCTGTTTTTTAAGGCATTTGTAGAATCAGCCTTCTTATTGGTTGAGAATCGGCACAAGTCGGCTAAAATCTAAAATGGCAGATGCTTTTCCCAGTTTTATTGGGTTCAAATCTGGTCATTCTAGGCAGGCAATTGTAAAAAAAAAACAAATAATGATCTTCAGAAATGTTGAAAAAAAAAATGAAACTTTAATCAAATCGAAACTTTTTCCCCAAAAATGGATTCTTTTGCACTTTTCTTTACAAAATATCGCTCAAAGACGTCAGCAATCGTTGGTCTATAATTTAGACCTCTCCGGCGGGATTGCATTGCGCGGAAATAATTGAGCATCGGGCGGGCTCAACTCTCCCTCCACTCCCACTCCGTCTGAGTGTCTTTATCAGCCAGCCCCGTCCATCTCAAACCAACGCCCCCACACGTCATTTGGTGCTGAATGAATGTAGAATAAACTGACAGATCTTTTGCAAAGACATCGTTTTCTGTTATGAACGTGGGGTTTTTCAGCACGTGCGTGTGTGTGTGTATGTACAGTATGAGACTATAGTGTACGTGAGCGAGTGTACCTGTGTTTACGAGATGGGTTTGCGTTTGTTTGGAGAGCACGGTAGCAAGTGTCTTAAGTTACGTTTCATTTCCCATTGACATCACGCAGGGGTGACGGGTCTTCAACAGGGGGTCCGGGACCCCTAGGGCCTAGGGGGGGTCCTCAGAGTTTCTACAGGGGGTCCGGGACCACTAGTGCCTAGGGGGGTCCTCAGAGTTTATACAGGGGGGCCGCCAAATCTTTGTGTGAAATTTATTTTTCTTTTTTTTAACCCTATAGCATCCCTGTTCGGAGGAGAACTTTAGCCCAAAATAGCTGATCTACATACTATAAGCTCACAGAGCGAGGCGTTGTGGTGAGCTTGTAGATCGGCCATTTTCAGCACAGGGTTTTGATGTAGAGGGAAAGGAGTGCATAGCAAGTAGAGAGTGAATGGTCAAGTTGTGTGTATTGTGTGTGTGTGTGTGTGTGTGTGTGTGTGTGTGTGTGTGTGTGTGTGTGTGTGTGTGTGTGTGTGTGTGTGTGTGTGTGTGTGTGTGTGCGTGTGTGTCAGCTAATGGGTCCTTGGGCTGAAAAATGTTGAAGACCCCTGACTCATGAGTCATGATGGCCACTGTTTTCTACCAACTGTATACTACCCATTGTATTACCTGTACAAAACTAACTTCCATTTGTAACAATGTGCAAACAAGCTAGAAAATACCCACAAACACATCAACAACACTTCCAGGTGTGTGTATTATTATCATTAACTAACTTATGTGTCCAGTCAGTGTATCATGTGGGTCTGTCTGTGAATCAGTGTCAACACTATTATTGCTGAGGGGATGATAAGCAGTATTTCCACCTTAAAGCAACGTTACACGTTGGTAGAGGTTGTGTGCTTACCTTGCCATGACGTAACTCCAAATATAAATATCAAAATATCTTGACTTCAATACTTATAATTCTAATAGACCTATACTGTATTGGCAGAATCAGCCTTTGTTGCGTTTGTTTATGTGCGTAAAGAGTGGATTTTGAGAGCTGTTTCACTATGCAACGCTAAGTCAACGACGAGACGATTTTGGAATATCAAAACATTTTAAACCGCATGGATTAAAGTTCTCAGTCACCACGACTGATTTCAGTCATTTGGAAACATGTCGTGGACCAAATATAGAAGATCGACAACCTTACTCGACAAGCTCACTCCTAGTATTGTGGAAAGATAAATACAAATTAATTAAATGAAAATAAAACGATTCACAGGAAGCAGGCTTTTTTCGGTTAAGATGAATGATTATTTTGAAGTGGTCAAACGAGCATTCGAATATATATTCAGAACAAGCATCTATATACATAAACCCTAATGATCTCGGATATTTCATAAAAGCAAAGGTGAAA
This sequence comes from Protomyctophum bolini, assembly GCF_963924005.1. Lineage (NCBI taxonomy): Eukaryota > Metazoa > Chordata > Actinopteri > Myctophiformes > Myctophidae > Protomyctophum > Protomyctophum bolini. The sequence continues at coordinate 43,907,104 of NC_137866.1, forward strand.
GCCTCAATCTGCAATTTCTTCGACTTGCTGGCTGTAGAAGAGCAGGAACATATGTAGGTTTAGAAGGATAATACGTAAACATACAGTAGTTATTCTACAGAATCTACATATTTTGTTAATTGTTAAGGAAATGGCTCGTTTAATTTCACACATCACAGATTAGGATTTGGACTGACTGGAACGTTTCTGTCATGATATTTATTTTTTTCCTCCAATACCTGGGAGTTACATCGTCACAAAGGTAACTACACAACCCAGACCTCCATCAGTGTCATCTTGTTTTACGGAGAGAAGCTTCCTAATGGAAGGTAAATGAGAGGAAGAAGGAGAGAAGAGAGGGATGGGAGGGGAAAGAGACATGATGCCATGATGTCAAGAAAGACGCAATAAAAGACGAGATGGAAAACTATGTACTTTTGTTATTATTAAAACAATTGTGGGGGGGGAGGGGGGTTATACTTTTAACAGATAGAATATACTGCATGTTCATGTATTTGCATTATTTTCTCAATGCAAACATCAATGAAATACTGTACATCAGTGATACTCAACCTCAGGCCCGCGGGCCACATCAGGCCCGCGGGACCATTATGACTGGCCCACCAATGAAAATCTAAAAAAATGAAGAAAGAAAAATCTGGAAAATGAAATAAAAATAAATAAATCTGAATGAAGTTATCTTTAATTACATTATTATAAGTAATACTATTAGAGTTGTACTATTACTCGAACGAAAATAAAAGCTTGGGGGGGGGAGATGCAATGCAAATGAAAGACATATACTGTGTATCCCTATTCCCTGACATAATTTTATAGCTAAACGGACAGAATTCTATTTTATTTGAATGATGAAACCCAGCTGCCATTAATAGTTGGAAATGGAAATGGAAATTGCGGAAATGGAAATTGCGGAAATGGTGCAAATGGAAATTGCGGAAATGTAATTGCGGAAATTGCGGAAATGGTGGAAATGGAAATTGCGGAAATGGAAATTGAGGAAATTGCGGAAATGGTAATTGCGGAAATGGTAATTGCGGAAATTGCGGAAATTGCTCTTCACTTATAGCTATCTATTTTCAGGTAGATTGTTTTATTTTACTCAGTCAGCCATATCACTACTCATTTTTTTTCATGAAAAAGGTCATAGCTGGGTAATCTATTTTCAGGCAAATTGTGTTTATTGTATTTTATTTTACTCAGCCATAACAATTTATTTTCTGTTAACCAACTTGCTGGCTGGCAGGCAGGCAGACAGCTACTCATAGACAGGCAGACAGACAGACAGCTACTCATGGAGAATTGGACAGGCAGGCAGTCAGACAGCTACTCATAGACAGGCAGACAGACAGCTACTCATGGAGAATTGGACAGGCAGGCAGACAGCTACTCATGGACAATTGGACAGGCAGGAAGCAATTGAAAGAGAGAAGTTATCAAGTATCATTAATGTCATAATTTTATCTACTGGCCCCTGGCCCCTTGCCATTTTTGTAATGTTGCCCACAGGTAAATCTATTTGAGTATCCCTGCTGTACATCAAGAATCAAGAATATTTTGGTCAAAGAAATGTAATCAGATTTATTTTTATTATTATTATTTTACAAATATACACTTATACTTGTAGACAGATGTTTTGGTTTATTCCAGTAAATGTGCTGCGATAGACAGTACAGTCAAGGAGATCTGCTAGGTCCACACTACAGCGTATAGGTACAGTCTCAAAGCAGAGCAGCCAAATCACATGCCAAGTTTAATATCTATTCATACTTTTATCTTTTACTCGTACAAAAATTTAGCAGTGCAAAAAAACACAAACAAAACACAATATTCCAAAGCTACTTCTAGTACAGAAAGTGTTCACAGTTTTCACAGTCATCTGACAGATAAGTGATGACAACAGATGATTGGACCAGGATCCCTGGCTGAAATAGAAGGCAGGCAGCCTAGCTAGCAAGACGTCGGAAGCATCAGTTATGTGTGAATAACGCCTATAAATATGCTCATTTTGAAATATTACCTCCATTACAATATACTGCATATAATCGCTTTTGGAGTGGAAACCTCTCTAATGGCTATTTTTTGTATTATTTTTTATTTTTTATAAAATTGTGAAAATAGCCTATCTACAAACTTGAACTTCACTACTTTTGTTAGACACTTGTATGATGAAGCAGGGCATTAATGGTATTAAACTGGAAGGCTCGAGCGCAGCAGTTCTTGTATTGCTGTGGTTTAGGTTAGGAATAAGGTTATAGGGACGGGTTAGTCATAGTTTTACTGAGGTTAAGACTAGGTTTAGGTTCTTTAGGTCTGCTATTTTTGAAAAATCGAAGAACGACTGACATAGCTTTGTCAGAAAACTGTCAGGATGTAGAAGACATTTTTTTAATCTGATCTCAGGTCAGAATGGGTTAAACCCCAGTAACCGCAGTAAAAGTAACAGGTTGGCAAACAGCATTCTCTCCAGAACACAACAGAGACTATAGTCTCATAGACCGCCCGTCTTGGCCCATCACCACAATAGCACCTCCTCCCCAATATTAGTCTCAATGCTGCGTGCGAATTCACTCCCTTCTGACTAATGACTATTATAGTGCACTAGCAGTGATGTAAATAGGTTTTCAATGTAATGAGTCCCGGGATTCTTTTATAGCCGAGTCCCAGGGACATTTTATGAGTCCCACTTCAACGACGTTAGGAGTCATATTTTTACAATTTTTTACAAATTGCAGCATTTAACTCCCATTTCATTTTATATGGTTATAATGTGCTTATATTCATGTAGAAAACAGAAGAAGAAATGATTATTATAACTAAAGCTAGCAAAATAAACTAGAATAAAAAACACTACATCCCGTGGATGCAGAGGACAGAGGTCGTTGTTTTATTGCGTCCCTTAACTACAGTATAAACTGCGTTTTGGGATGCAGAATGCACCCTGTTTTAATCGCTGCACTATAGTGAATATAAATTCACCCCCTAATGACTATTATAGTGCACTATAGTGAATATAAATTCACCCCCTAATGACTATTATAGTGCACTATAGTGAATATAAATTCACCCCCTAATGACTATTATAGTGCACTATAGTGAATATGAATTCACTCC
>NC_137866.1:43915214-44110214 GCF_963924005.1 Protomyctophum bolini
GGAATTATATTCAAAAGACTATTATTACTACAACAAAATGTAAATTTGCTGCAAAGATTAAGCCTGAGTTGCGACAACACGTACATTCTTTAGGGTTTTCACGGTGACTGTGTCCACGAAGCTGGTGGTGGAGAGGTCCAGGATGACGCTGTGTCTGACCGCCCCGTCCCCTCCGTCACCTCCGTCACCTCCGCCACCTCCGTCACCTCCGTGGCTGTCCGACTCGGACACGTTTCCGTCGTGACGGAAGGCCAGGTTCACGTGGCCGTTTGCCGGTGTCTCCGTCAGGTCGACGTCACTCATCTGGCTCTTCTCCTCCTTCATGTCTGTGGGAGCGGAACGGTCAAGAATGGAGAGGAGTTGTTTATTGTCACATAGGCTAGTGTAAGGCTAATCATTCATAATACCGTCTCTGTCGGGTGGAAACCTTCATAAAAGTATCAAAGGTAACAGATCGGCCCTGGGCCGTGGCTCAGTGGTCCAGGCACCTTGGCTGGTAATCCAGTCTGGCAGTGTGCCGCGGGTTCGGGTGCAGTACTTAGTTTAGACAGTTTTTGGTTTAGACTAGTCATTGGTTAGACCAGGCATTAGTCCTACAACTACAACCCTTAACCTCCCACGGGGCAGCATACCTAAACCTAACCTTAACCAATGATTAGTCTAAACTAAGTATGCTATGCACCCTGCGGGTTTGACTCCCGACAGCCTTTACTGCATGTCTTAATCCCCCCCATCTCTCTCCCCATTTCCTCTCAGCCTACTGTCTGTCCCTCCATAAAATATATAAAATAAAGGCGAAAGCCACGAAGAAAATAAAAAAATTAAGTAATCGATCGACGCGCTAAAAACACGTCAATTCGCGCTGCGTTTCCAGCTTGTGGATCTGCTGCTTTTGTGTCAATTGTGTGACACGTGTACTGTAGCATGATCAAGTAGGGCATATACAAAAAGTTCAAATATGGAGATAAGAGGTTTCTGCCCGATATAGCAACGACACATCCATGTACACTGTACAGTAAAGACAACACTGATGTACACTTATCTACATCCCACCATTCACTCGCGTCCGCTGGTTCCATGACTCCTTTGAAGATAATTTGTCTTTGTTCAGTTCGTCTTTCCCGTCACCCTGGAAAAGCAAAATGAACCGCTGTGTGAATACGCTAAATGAGTCATAACTACACATTTAGGCATTTGTTAGCCAGATCATGGAAATTCTAAAATTATATTTTCTTTTCTGTGGTAGGTATAGTTCCAGCCTCTGTAGGACTACAGTATAATAGCATTCCGAGATTGGATGGAATAGTTGTCTGGCTACGCGAGACAAGACATGAGTGAGCGTGCATTGGAGGAGATCCTACACTGTTTCTTGTTCAGTGGAGGAGATCCTACACTGTTTCTTGTTCAGTGGAGGAGATCCTACACTGTTTCTTGTTCAGTGGAGGAGATCCTACACTGTTTCTTGTTCAGTGGAGGAGACCATACCTGTTCCTTGGCCTCCTCTTTGGTTTTCTTCTCTTTCTCCTGCTGACGTCTGAGCTTTGCGGCGTGCTTCTTCTTCTGCTCCAGCAGCTTCCCGATGTCGATGCCACTCTGCAAAACACGCAAGCAGCGAGGAGTCACCAGAAAGAGCATGACCGCAAGGGAGTTACAGGCAGAGAAGGCTTGTGTTTATTTGTTTTGGGGCTTTTAATGCCTTTTATTGATAGTGAACAGTATATAGACAGGAAAGGGGGAAAGAGATGGGGAGTGACACGCGGCAAAGGCCGTCAGGCTCGGGAGTCGAACCAGCGGCACGCCGTCCGGCTGGCTTGGTAGCCTACAGTATAGGTGCCCAGACGGTTGAGCTAAGCGTCCGGGCCAGAAAGCTTGTGTTTTGTAAGAAAATGTATGAAGTAATCATCACACACGCACGCGCACGCACGCGCACGCACACGCACACACACACACCTTCTCTTGCAGGGTTTCCAGGTACATCTCTGCATTGGTGTAGTAGACAGTAGTGGATGAACGGAAGATGGTGATGCCAGGAATGGGCTTTGCCTGCAGGGACAGTGTTGAGTCAGATAAGGCCTATTGTGAGGCTGTACTGTATGATGTGACTTTATGGAATACACCCCCCACACCCCCAACACTCCCCCACTCTCTATTGCAGTGGTTCTCAAACTTTTGCAAAATAAACAATAATGGCCAATCCCAGATGTATCAATAACATAGTTGGCAGCTGCCAAAGTTTGGCTAACTATCCAAGATCCTGTCGGAGTGGTCCAAAACTGTTACATTTCAGGATTCAAATGCCCATGATCTCCGTGATTATATAAAGTACGTTTGATTACCTCAGTCACTGATACTAAAATCTGATGTTTAATTCTTTTCTCTATGAACCTGTGACTTGACACCCATACTGCTATAATACCAAAAGAAAAATATCTTGAAAAGAAAACAGTGATTTCACTTCTGACTCAGGAGAAAGATGGGGCTGCTCTTGCAGTAGGGGGGTCATTTCTTTTGGCAAGCTAGAGGACTTGTCCAGGTCCAGTTGTAAATTGCTCTTTCATGGCGGTTTTGAAGGAGGGTAGAGAGACTTTTTGATGGCTGTTTGTAGGGCGTTCTACTAGAATAGTTGGGTTACAGCATAGCTGCAGTACATTTGCAGCATTTTGTAAGATAAGCCTGCAGGCACTTCCATAAATGCACCATGGAGCTATCTTGTGTTTCAGGCAATTGGGTAATAACCCATTCTGACCGGGCACCCATTTTGGTGTTGGCATCATGTTATGCTTTAGCTATTGAAAAATAGCAGATCTACAAGCTCATATCGCGCCACCGAGTGGCGCGATACGAGCTTGTAGGTCTGCTATTTTTGAAAAATCGAAGAACGACTGACATTTTTTAGAATCTGATCTCAGGTCAGAATGGGTTAATCAGACCTGTGTGTGTCCAGTGGAAACCTCGTATGAATCTGATCTCAGGTCAGAATGGGTTAAACACTATAATAGTAAGTGGCATGATGACATTACAAGTGGTAAACTGGGATCCATACAGAGATAGCGGAAACTGTGTCTCATGATGTAGGTTTAAAATAAGCTGTCGGGTGAGAAATAGCTGAAGTAGCAGATCTACAAGCTCAAAACACATCGATTCACTTCGAGCTTGTAGATCTGTTACCTTTGTGTGTTTTACGAATTTACGAAAAAACTTAAAAAGTTAGAATATGGAGATAACAGGTTTCTGCACGGCAGCGGCGATATCGTGCTCACCATTTTGTTTTTGTATGTTTGTATGTGATTGTGATACACTGACAGTGAAATGTTTCATGTTGATGATGCGGCAGCTCGGGAGCATTCGTATAACAACAAACTAAATAACGTAGCAAATAAACCACGGTTCATGTTTTTGTAATAGTATGCCTGAGTCTGTGTTTATTATCGGCGTGGTTTTCTGTAGCTGGATGTACTGTATTCTAAATCTAATCTATAAACTGCTGCTTGCAGAGCAGGAAGTTCACAGAGGCATGAACTGAGGGGGGGGGGGCGTGCCCCCTTCGGTTTGGCCTTTTGCCCTTCAAAAAATTATATTTATGCATTGAGGTTACAGCCTCTACACACAAGAAAATACCGATTACTTTTATTGAGATTCAATATCACAACAATAATGCATCCCATTGTGCCTATAATATCTTCCCTGCAGGCCAATGCAGGGAATTCACTGTTAGGCTATAGTGGATAACATGTTGGCTTTCCACGCGGGAGACCAATTGTCTAATAATTGTGGTCTCCTCTTAATAGAGCTGGATGTGAGCTACGCACGCACACACGCACGCACTCACTCACTCACTATGTGCATGTGAGTGTGATCAATGAAGCGCACAAGCTTTCATTACAAAACAGTCTCATCAATTGTGTCTGCAACAACAACAACAACAACAACAACCACCACAGTAGGCTATTCGCTATTAGCAGTAGCACTCAGCCTCAGCTTGCAACAGTGACATAATAAAAACCAATGGGTGGACAATGACAATGACATTTATACAGCAACGTGGCTGTTCTTGTGCATTGTTCTCCTTTGGGGTTGGTCTATTGATCTGAAATTGACTGAAACTGAAGCTTAACTTTTCCCAAATATATATTGTTTTAATTAGCATCTTTGCCACAGGCTAGAGGCTATATGGGACCTACAGTACAGTGCCAGTCGGAGACTCAAGTGTGTACATAGTTTGGAACCTTATGGGTCTGTAACTCTGAGAGGTACAAATGGAACCCATTCGTACCCTCACAGAGTTAACTAAACACTGAGGATGTTACAGCATAGACTGGCCTGATGCATTATCGAACTGGTTGTCTGTGAAATGAAAAACGGTTGAGAGTTCAGTTTTCGCACCTCCTCGTATGTGTCTGTGTCCAGGTACAGCTCAGTGCCCGGCACCTGGCCCAGTATAGAGTAATGTGGCCTGGAGAGAGAGAGAGAGAGAGACCTCAGTGATTACAGGAAGGAAGTTGTGTTATGTCACTCAAAATTGACATACCCACTATGTGTTTGCCATCGTGTGTGATGTGCCTTTATTACGGGTTAAGGCGTCTCTCTGAAAAAAGGCATTTCAGTTTCTAAATATTCGGAATAAAATAAGACATACAGTATGTGGCTTATGGCGACTGGTGTCCAATATTTAGTTCAGTGGCCGTGGGGCTAAAATTAAATCGTTCAGAGGCTGTGTTCATGTTCACTCTTCCATTGGAAATAATTGACTCCCAAAAAGGCGTCCGTGGAGGGAGATGGCATGTCTTTCTTGTTCTCGTCTTGAGCAGTATAGGCTATACTTACAGCTGCGTTTTGAAGATAACGGTGAGAATGCTGAAGGCGATGGCCAGCGCCAGACCCAAGTCCAAGTTCAACAGGAGGGTAGCTAGGAATGTGACTATCCACACAAGCTGTAGGGGGCGGTGTAAACAACACTGTCAGTACTTAGGCATTAAAAACTGTATTTGATGTAAATAATGCTAAGAATAATAACAATAGGGGGATTAATGTGCAGCCATACCAGATCAACTCTGTTACTCTTCCACAGTGCAGGGACATCCAGGAACTGCCTAAACATGCCTTTCAAATTCACAAACACTATCGTGGCTAGCACAGCCTGGGGGGCACGCACGCACACGCACACACACACACACACACACACACACACACATTTACATAAAAATGATTATGAAAAATGATTTGAGAAGCAGTGATTTAGACTGCGGAGCGGTACCTTGGGGAGATCTTCAAACAGGGCGCCTATCTTCAGCACGGTGACGAGCACAATGATGGACGACACCACACCTGCCATCTAGACACACGCACGCACGCACGCACGCACGCACGCACACACACGCACACGCACATGCACGCACACACACGCGCGCGCGCACGCACGCACGCACGCACGCACGCACGCACGCACGCACGCACGCACACACACACACACACACACACACACACACACACACACACACACACACACACACACACACACACACACACACACACACACACACACACACACACACACACACACACACACACACACACAGTGTGAGTATGTTACTATTACTATATACCATTCTATATTGTACTATATTATAAAAAATAATGCTTTAGGCTTATTTGCTTTTGTTATATTTCATTCATATAATTGCCGTCCTAAAATGTTGATGTCCTCCTCACAAGTACAGTAAGTAAAGTGTGTGTGTGTGTGTGTGTGTGTGTGTGTGTGTGTGTGTGTGAGTGTGTGTGTGTGTGTGTGTGTGTGTGTGTGTGTGTGTGTGTGTGTGCGTGTGCGTGCGTGCATTACCTGTGTCTTGCCCCCGGTGCTCTCCTGGATGAGGCTGCGTGACAGAGAGGAGGTCACACAGTAACACTGGAAGCACCCTCCAATGGTGTTACTGAGGCCCAGCGCCACTAGCTCCTGAACACAGGAAACACACCATGTGTGACACACTGTGAAACCCCCCCAAGGACCCCTGGGCGGGTCCCCGGACCCCACTTATTATAGAAACACTTATTCAGGACTCTATCCTCAACTGTGTCACGGTCCGTGACGTGTTGTGTTTTCTTGTGTGCCCTGTTCTTGGTTTTTGTTATTGTTTTACCTTTCTGTTGTGTTCCTGTGATTTTTGAAGTATTGTGTTTTCCCTGTGTCTTAGTTCCAGTTTGAGTTTCACCTTTAACTTGTGTACCTTTTATTTTGTAGTATTGTTTTGTGCCTTCCTGTCTGCCCCTGTAGTTCTGTACCTGCCTTGTCTAACCTGTATTGTGATTAGTCTTTGTTTTCCACCTGTGTCCTCTTAGTCCCCCAGCCAATCCCTGTCTTGATTTTGAGTTTTGTTTCACCTGTGCCTAGTTAGTCTGTGTCTATTTATACTCCCCTGTTTGTTCAGTTCCCTTGCTAGTTCGTCACTTTATGTCAGTAGTGTTCTCCTGGTGTATCCATGATTTAACTCCTAGTGTACTGTAGTGTTCCTTGTGGCAAGGTTTTTTTTGGAATAAAAACCTTGCATTGAAGCTCATCTGCCTGCGCCTATCTGTCTGCTATTGGGTCCTAAAGCTCCTGCCTTTGCACTGCGATAGAACGAACTCGCCAGTCTTCCAAAACAGTTACAGTTTCCAGGAAATGGGAAAAAAATAACTTGTGTAGCAATGGATCCAGTGGAGTTATTATTCACACAGGCTCTTGTTAATACTTTTCATTGGTTAAACATTTATAAAACCACAGAACCACTTAACTACTTTCCACGTCATGCCGTTCCTATTTGAGCATGCCATTTAGGTGAAAGTTTGTTTTCCGTCTTTTTTTTTCTCCCAAGTACCACAGAGTTTTCAAAATTAGCAGCTCACAACACGTTACATTGTGATGAGTTGTGAGCTTGAGATTGTAAGTAGTTTTTACAATGTATTTGTGGGAAAAATAAAGATCTGAAATATGGAAGGAAATACTAAAAGGTTTCTGCCCCAACAGCGATGATATCCAATTTTAGCCTTTGCTTATCCGATTCAGTTCAATATGATATTGCTCAGGGGTTCTCAACATCTCTGGCTGGGATATTCCATCCTTATACTAATGGTGATTCTATGGATCGCATTGATGATTGTACTGCTTAAAACCCATTCTGGACGGGAACCCCTTTTGGTGTTTTAACTATAAGCATTATGTTCTACTTTAGCTATTGAAAAATAGCAGATCTACAAGCTCATAGGGCGCCACCGAGTGTTTTTGAAAAATCGTGAATATGTGGCAACAAATCTTTGAATATATATTCTTTCAGAGGACTATTTTTTTATATTTCGACGTCAGGTCTAAATGGGTTAAGGTCTTGATCTATTCATATGGGCCGAGACCACAGTTCTGGCCCAATGCCTCAATGTGTCCATGCAGTGTAATGAGAGAAGCTGCAGCACTTCATGCACAATTGTTTGAACATGAAACATTTAGCAGGTCAGCTCTGGATGTTCCTGCACTGTTTCCCTCCACCAGAGCACAACCAGCACATGTCACATGTCTCTGTGTGTGGGATGTACTTGTATATTAGTATACTGAATTTGTGAGAGACAAATATCGTATAAGTAGAATTGCAAAACTAGACATTGTGATGATAATGTCCTCGGGTACGGGGTTAGTTAGCCTCAGGTTTAGGCATTAGAGATACGTTTAGAGGTTTAGAGGTTGGGGTTGGAGTTATATAGGCCTATACTGTGCACAGATGTTGTGCCCCATGAATAGCAGATCGACAAGCTCAAGAGTCACGACATATATCGCACTGCAACTGTGTGTGTGTGTGTGTGTGTGTGTGTGTGTGTGTGTGTGTGACGTGTGTGTGTGTGTGTGTGTGTGTGTGTGTGTGTGTGTGTGTGCGTGTGTGCGTGTGTGTGTGTGTGTGTGTGCGTGTGAAATTTGCAGAGCTTTCACAACTGTACGTCACACCGCCAATCTGAACAATTATGTCTGCGTCATAGTGTCGGGAGATTTGTCACCTCTGAGCGACTGATTTCCCCCGCGGGATAATAAAGGTGTCTGTCTGTCTGTGATGTCATTAGTCCCATATGCGCGTGACCACGTATGGGAATAGCGGTCAGATCTATGGCTCAAGATCTCCTTATACAGTATGCCACTATGCCTACTGTATATATGGGCATATTGGGTGTGTTTACGGTCACGTCTGAGTTAGAGTGACGTGGCCGTGGTCTGCTCGCCAGCCGGCCTGGCCCGGCCCGGCCCTTCCATTAGCAAATTTGAATACAGGACGGGAAATGCCAAGAGAACAAATAAAGGAGACAGTCAGTCAGTCAGTGAATAGGCCTTCAGGCTATATTTGGAGAGTTGGTGAATGCTATTTGTGTCTATTTCCTGGAATAGAGGCATATTCTTTCCACCAAGGTGACAGCATGACAAGCCCTATAATGTGCAACAGAGATTACGCACTTTCATATTAGGTCAAGGCGTTTGGCGGTGAACTGTTTGCGTTGGATCACAGTTGAAGGCCTATTCCAGTTCTCACGGCCGTTTCTGAATAAACTGCAGGCGTTGTGTGTCTGCTTAATGGCTATGTGTGTGCACGCAATATTTATATTTATTCATACAGCACCTTTCATACGCCAAGGCAACAAAAAGTGCTTTACATTTACAGGATAAAAACAAGAGATATAGAGAATAAAATGGATACAATTAAAACTAGAAAAAGTCACAATTTTGAAAAATTGCAAAGTGTGGTCGCCGCAGTCGCTTACATGCCTAGGCCCCTCCCTAATTTTGAACATTTCTATAACGCTTGAATAGTTTCAGGTCTTCTGCCCCTGCAAGGGAATTTATGTCTTTATAAACGATGTAAAACAGAATAGATTGGTTACGTAACCAACAACAGCCAATTAGCTACTACAAATCACAGCGGAAGTTAGGTAGGTTACTCCAGAAAAAGAATAATAAAGTGTGACAATAACTATAGTCTGCAACCACACTAACTATAAAGGAGCATAATCTATCTATGTGTGTGTGTGTGTGTGTGTGTGTGTGTGTGTGTGTGTGTGTGTGTGTGTGTGTGTGTGCAGTGTACGTCTGAAATCCATGTAACTCGAGAACCGTTCGCCCTGCCGACTTCAAGTTCCAGAACCGCCACAAAAGGCCTCTGACGACGACTTGACCAGCTCAACAGAACGATACAGTATACATTAGCTAATAGATGCAGATCTAGGCCAGTTACACATCACATACATAACTAGAAATGCACTGTGTCGAGGTGCCAACTTGCGCCTTGCACACAAGTACTGCTACTAACTAATGTCTATACCTGTCTACTTGTGTACAACTGCTGTTCTAAACCCTTTAGACCCGACCTTGGGTTCCTCACGCCACTCCATGCATTCATCTCATTCTGTTTCAATAAACTGTTAATCTTGAGCGAAGGTGTGGTCTCTTACTAAGTGAAAGACCCGTTATTGACCTTATACCTACCTTGAAGTGTACCGTAGTTACGTCACCGCATCAACAGCCAATAATGCACAAGCGCATGTATTTATGTCTGTGTTGACCCAGTCTCACCTGGTTGCTGTCCACCTTGTAGCCGTGTTTGAGGGCAAAGGTCTTGCCCAGAGAGATGGAGATGGCGTAGGCCACGATGGCCACGGCGAACGCATCGCCTATCATCTCTGAGAACCACGACACGTCTGGGACACGCGGGGCCACCAGCCTGAGGAGGGTTGGTAGAGAGACAGAGAGAGAGAGAGAGAGAGAGCAGGATACACACAGTGAAATCCTGAGTGCTCTTTTTTGGTTGCTGTCGGGGGAGAAACCTCATATTTTTTTAACTTTTTATGGGTTTTGTTTCTCATAAAGTATTTAGTGTCCCTACTTGGCCGATCCGCGAGCTCTTTTTGAGTTTGTCGATTTGCTACTTTTGCGGTTTTTGAATTTGAATGTTGAAAAGTAAAGTGTTGGACATTATGAGGTTTCCACCCAACAGAGACTATTATTAACCCAGACAGTTTTATGAAAAACCTTATGTTTCTGTATCAGTGGTGCTCAATATTTCATGTCAAGGACCCCAAAGATTATTATGTAATATGCCTCCACCCCCCATCTGAAAATATGTTGTTCCAGGGACCCCCCCTAGAAGCAAAGATTTTAGTTAAAATGTCTGTAATAATATATATTAAAAGATTTTAGGCACATTTTCACGATTTTTCTAAAATAGCAGACCGGTGCCGTGCTATGAGCTTGTAGATCTGCTATTTTTCAATCGTTAAAGTATAACATAATGACAACTCTGACGACATTTACTATGTAGATATTTATTGACGATAATAAAATCACATAAAAATAAATATGATTCAACCGAGCTCTGAGAACATTTGCTGCGTTGAACTGATTTAGTATCCTAATAATCAAATTAGGCCACTAAAGGTCAAAGGAACTAATAGTTATAAATAGTTAAATCAACAGATCATATCTGCAATAATAAACCATCTTTGTCAGAACAGGGGGTTCATTGGGTTCTGTGCGAGCGTGCGTGCGTGCGTGCGTGCGTGCGTGCGTGCGTGAAAACGAACCCGCTGGGGATCGCTCCAACCGCATCGATGTCATAATTGGCAGGAAGGTCAGCAAAGTAGGAGATGATTGTTGCTCCTATGATCTGCCAGGAAGACATAAGGAAAGTTGGTGTGTGTGGTAAGACATAAGGAACATTGGTGTGTGTGTGTGTGTGTGTGTGTGTGTGTGTGTGTGTGTGTGTGTGTGTGTGGTAAGACATAAGGAACGTTGGTGTGTGTGTGTGTGTGTGTGTGTGTGTGTGTGTGTGTGTGTGTGTGTGTGTGTGTGTGTGTGTGTGTGGACATAAGGAACGTTGGTGTGTGTGTGTGTGTGGTAAGACATAAGGAACATTGGTGTGTGTGTGGTATATGACAAAAGGAACATTGGTGTGTGTGTGTGTGGGGTGGTGGTGTGAGATATATTGTTACTCTAATGATCCCATTGTTGGGAACACCCAAACTGTAAATAAACCATTGTGACATTGTGTCACTTTCACTTTGAGATGTTGAGATTAATCATCGTCAATAATTGAGTCCTTTCCTGTCCAGCAGCGTGCAGTGATCAAGCGCCCTCTGCTGGCTTATTGAGTCAAAGCATATATCATCTCACCTCATACAGTATGTCCAAAGCTGTAACTTTTGGGGATTCAAATTAAAAAATAGCTAAAGTAGCAGATGCACATGAAGCCCAAAGCGTGTCGCCTTCGTTTCGAGCTTGCGCATCTGCTATTCAAATTGTGCTTTTGTGTGGCGCTCATAGTATGACGCAAGTACCTAGGCCAGGGCATTAATTTACGAAGAAACACAAATATGGGGATGACATACAACAGCGTATGAGAGAAAGGTGATGTGGAACAAGCAGGTGAAGCTATGAATAAAAGGAACTAACGACATAAGCACACCAAGGACTTACAACTATGAGTTCTATAGGGATGGGAAGAGGCAGCTTCTTGCTATAGTAGGCGTTGAGCTCTTTGACCACAATGAGAACAGCCAGAGACACCAGGCTGACGACCAATTCTGGCACTTTAGTCCCCCCCAGCAGCTTAAAGATCTCCCACAGGGTCTATGGTGAGAGGAGTGGAGTAACAGAGGTAGAATAAACATTAAAAAAAAACTCAAATAAATGCATCATTCAAAACAGAAGTGTCACTGGGGCCTTTAAGTCATGGGTTCCCGAATGAATCCCAATGCATATTTCCCATAGGCATTTCAAAACGTATTTATTTAAAGACCTTTTAAGTGCTGGCGTACGAAGCCAACTCTTGTCGTGACAAATCATGACAACACACACAATATTTTGGACCAAACAAATAATTACAAAGAAGAAAAACAACAAAAAACAGTGTTGTAACCTGCCGTTTTTTTCTACTTTCTAGTTTGTTGTCGTGATTTGTCATGACAAGAGTTGGCTTCGTACGACGCTTTAAAGGTCTTTAAATAAATACGTTTTGAAATGTCTATGGGAAAAATGCATTGAGATTAATTTCCTGGGCCACCCCTTCTGAAAGGGGGAGGGACTGCGACGCTCTATCAGCTCAATGGTTAAAATGTCAGCACTTGCAGCATTTGGGTTCAAATCCCGGGTAGAAGAAGGGAAAAGTTGCATAGTGCAGCTTTAATTAGGCACAAACAGCATGTGAACGCGTTTCGGCAGAGCATTCCTCAACAAAAGCTACCTATAAAGGACCTTTTTGTGAGTGTTTTGTGAGTGATTCTTCTGTTTTTAATGAACTCTACTGAACGGAGCACTGCCACTGTAGAGAAAATACTTGTTGAAACCGTCTTCTAAAAAAAATAAACAAAGGGGACATGTCTACAAATACTGACACGCTGATATGTTCATCGTTCTATTTACGTGCGACACAGCATTGCGTTAGGGTCATTGCATTGATATTATTATACACTCACATAAACTTGAGAGAGGGGTCCGGAAAAGCGCTGGGGCTTGATTCCGAACAGATACTTGACTTGGGAGATGGTCACGTGGCACGCCGCTCCTGTAGTGTAGCCTCGGATCAGAGGCTCGGACAGGTACGTGACCACGAACCCGAACCGTACCAGACCCAACAGGATCTGCACGCACACACACACACACACACACACACAATTTGATACAGTAGTTCTCAGTGGTTCTCAACCTTTTCAGTCCGTGACCACGTAAAATTACCATTAGCTTTACTATACCGTATTACCCCACCCACCCACTTGGACTTCACTTGTGGGAGTTGAGGCATTACATTTATTTTAACTCGGCTCCACAGATAAATATTGTGAAAATAGCCGATCTACAATTTATATATGTACCGGTACATTGCTAGGTTGGACTACTTGAAATGCCTTAATCTTAAAATAATAACCAAAAATAGCCGACGCATTGAGAGCCTGTAGATATAGGCTATTTTCCCTGCGCAACATGCTGCCATAGAAGTGATGCTGGCTTCTATGGAGGGAAATCAGTCGTTGAAACCATGAAACAGTCCTGTCAGTACAGTTAGGGCCACTAACCTGAAACAGTCCTGTCAGTACAGTTAGGGCCACTAACCTGAAACAGTCCTGTCAGTACAGTTAGGGTCACTAACCTGAAACAGTCCTGTCAGTACAGTTAGGGCCACTAACCTGAAACAGTCCTGTCAGTACAGTTATAGGGCCACTAACCTGAAACAGTCCTGTCAGTACAGTTAGGGCCACTAACCTGAAACAGTCCTGTCAGTACAGTTAGGGCCACTAACCTGAAACAGTCCTGTCAGTACAGTTAGGGCCACTAACCTGAAACAGTCCTGTCAGTACAGTTAGGGTCACTAACCTGAAACAGTCCTGTCAGTACAGTTAGGGCCACTGCAATCTGCACTCTTTGGGCGTCTCTGGTCCCAATGTCCAGACCCGCCGTCCCATTGACATTGGTTCCATTCAGACTCGGAAAGTCACTGTCCGGTGCAAGCTTCTCTGTCACACTGCCAATCATGATGCTGATCACAGCAAATGTACCTGGACGCACGCATGCACAAGAGTGCACGCACGCACGTGCGCGCACACACACACACACACACACACACACACACACACACACACACAGTCACACACTCTCACACACACACACACACACACACACACACACACACACACACACACACACACACACACACACACACACACACAAACACACACACACACACACGCAAGAGAGAAGAAGGATGAGTTTCATACAGATTTCACACAGAATCCCATCCTATACTGTAGTATTTCCCCTGGTTCCCTCTGTTAGGTGCAGTGGTGGTGGACAAAGCAGTCAACCGCCCCCAGTACTACTTAGTCGAATTATAATATACTCCTGGTCAAATAAGACTCAACTACTGAGAGAAAGTGAGAACCTGAGTTGTGGGACGAGGAAGTCGGAGGAGGCTACACCTTTTATTGAAGATGACACAAGGTTAGGAAGACAAAATCACACCCGTGTGAAGTGAGGGGCCCTCGTATCATCGTACATCATCATGACGTAAAATAGACACTATGCCTATTTGCTCAGACACTATGACGTCAAATTCTTCATTCCTTTTCAATGGGAATTTCATGTTTGTGTAAGACAAAAATCACACCTGTGTGAAGTGAGGGACGCTCTTATCATCATACATACATCATGACGAAACATGTTGATTTGCTCAGATACATCAATTAATTGTCAATGGGTACACAAATACAGATTTGCTCAGACACACATGAAGTGAATTCTCTATTCATTGTCAATGGGAATTAATGGAGTTTGTGTTAGGACAAAAATCTTCACTAATAGCTGAATATAGGAGGGGCTAGCGCCCCTCACAAATAAATCATGACATTTTTATATCAATGTTAAATTGTTCATCACATCACATCACAGGCAGAATGCTGGTCAGACCGTCATCTATTCAGCAGAAAGATAAACACCCGACTTGCACAGAAGAGGAAGACAGGCCCGAATCCGATGTGTAACTCCGTGTTGGAACGCTTTATAGCGGCTTATAACGGGACAACAATGCACTAGAAGGAAAAGATCCAGGAAGCACTGCTTTATTAATCCAAAGAATGGAGAAATGGAAGAGCAGTGGACGATCGTCATAGTGTCCATAGTAGCTGCTGCTGCTGCTGCTGATACGCTTGGCTTCGTATAAAGAAAGACACACAGAGACATGGGTATGAGGAGAATGATGCCGAGATTGACAACATCCTCAACAGGCTCCATGCAGCTGTGTAGCGTTTCACTATTTCTGAAATGGGGCTTAATTAGTTCATTCACAATGTATTTTAATGATTGGGTCCCGGGAGGTCCCTTCCTGGAAATGCAGAGGCAAATATTGTACTTTGTTAAGTACAGATACTGACATTTTAAAAGTAGTACAGGGGGAGGGGGGTTCCCCTGATGACAGTAAAGTGACAGTTTAAGGACTCAAAAGTAATCAACAAACTACACAATACAAACTGGTCAAATATTGGCCAGATTGTCAAATAATATGAGAAACAGGCTAAAATTGTTAAAATAGACGATCTACAGTACAAGCTCACGATTCCTAACGTTGCCAGGCATTGTGAGCTTCGGTCTGAAAACGTTGAGAACCAGTGAGATAAGGTGTTCTCTCTCACCCACAGAGAACCAGAGAACCCACAGAGAACCAGTGACATATAAGGTGTTCTCTCTCACCCACAGAGAACCAGAGAACCCACAGAGAACCAGTGACATATAAGGTGTTCTCTCTCACCCACAGAGAACCAGAGAACCCACAGAGAACCAGTGACATATAAGGTGTTCTCTCTCACCCACAGAGATGTGTCTGGAGGTTCCGAAGAAGAAGTAGACCAGCACAGGGTAGAAGGAGGTGTACAGGCCAAACACTGGTGGCAAGGAGGCCAGGAGGGCATACGCCATACCTGGAAGCACAGAACATAAAGGAAACCTTTATAACTCCACAATCTCTGCATTTATGGCCTGATGATATTTGTTGCTGTTGGGCAGACACTATATTATTGCTGTCGGGGCAGAAACCTCCTATCTCTTTTCTCTCTCTTTTTTCATGAATTAATTCCCTACCTACTTGATCACACTGCACAGTTTTGGACATTTTTCTCGACCCGACAGAGACAATATTTCATTATGGCCTATTAAGGTTACAGGCTCTAGTAGTTCTGACACTATTATTGGTCCGACAGTCATTAGACCGACAACCTACCTCAAACCCTAACCTAACCATAACCGCAAGCACGGGAGCAGCGCATGTTCGAGCGCTAGTCCGACCGTTGTTCCCGCATGTCGGACTAATGCTCCGTCGGAATTACCGTCGGATCCCCCTATGAAAAGCCAATTGGATTTGGTTATGGGAACGTTATGAGAACAAAGGATGTTAAGCAAACTAACTGTTCCTATTATTAACCGGAATCATAATCAATCAATTGTCAACTTTATTTATAGACATACAAAAGAACATACAGCCATTAATAAGACATGCAGAACACAATAAAACTATACCATTTGATAGCAATTGATAAGACACACAAAAAAATATGAAACTATAGTGATTGATTATTTTATCTTTAGTGTCCTGTACACAAAGTGTCCAACCCTCATGGGTTTGTAAGACACCATTTTACACACTATAAAATGGACTATAAATCATACAGCCACACCATTGCCTAAACTTAACCTCTAATGCCTAAACACCATAATTTTAACCTTTATGATGTAACCACTTGTTCCCCTTTTGGGAAACAGACATTGAATAGGCCCTCTACAGTAATTGCCCTGTAATGTAGTTCTGTCACCCACACTACACCACAAAGTCTAATAAACACAGTTTTTCTTCTGACCATACAGGCTTATCTAAACTGAACCATCAGTAACCTGCACTTAGCAACATTTGTTGGCAAGACACCTGATCGAGAGGGACAGTGTTGAGTGTTCTTCTGTGAAATTATCTCTACCAGAGAAAGCCCTGATGGTACCTACACAGCCAAGTCATTTTCTTACCTGAGATCAGATTAAAAAAATGTCTTCTAAATCCTGACAGTTTTCTGAAAAAGCTATGTTTCTATGTCAGTCGTTCTTTGATTTTTCAAAAATAGCAGACCTACAAGAGCTTGTAGATCTGCTATTTTTCAATAGCTAAAGCATAACATAATGGTAGGTAAAGAATAGCATACGCAAAATAAGGTGATTTTGTCAGTGGCTGACCAGTCAAAACATCTTAACTGAATGGTACCAGCTGATTAATCAGATTGGATTGAAATTGCATTTATCTCTGCATCAATAGAATGTATAAATAGAACATCATTCTAAATAGTGCCATATACTGAAATAAATTAGGCTGGTCTAGGTCTAGGAGTGCTCAAGTCCTGACGTCACTCTCTAATCCCCTGGTTCGCGACTTCGCGTAAGTAATTTCTCTATGAGAATAACATTGGGTCATCTTAAAATCTTCTCATATAAGAATTGTGGTCCAAAAATCTCCGCGATATTTTCGGGAGGTGTTTGCCGAGTGCCGACGCTTTGCAGGACGCTGTAAATTGCAGCTGCACGCAAGCTTCATTTCCATAAAAACCATAAAACCATAAAAACCATAAAACCATAAAAGTCCGGAAGAGACGCCTGCTCTAAGCTGCAGCTTGTGTCTTCGTGAAGCTACTGACTATGGTGTTGCAGAGTGCCAACATGCATAATACCAGCACCCTGACCCAATGGAACAGAGCCTTTGTGCAGCGAGCAAGGAAGAGACCCAATTGCTTTCTAATACGGAGTCTAATAATATTAGACTCCGTATTAGAAAGACTGCGACGCTCTATATTATAGAGCGTCGCAGTCCCTGTTCATTTTCCTCATAGACTTTTCAGGAAGTATTTATTTAAAGACGTTTATGCCGCGGACAAAGCCAACTCTTGTCGTGACAAATCATGACAACAAACAAAAAAAATCGGGCTGAACAAATAATTAGAAAGAAGAAGAAAACGGCATGTTACAACACTTTTTTTGTTGCTTTTCTTCTTTGTAATTATTTGTTTGGTCCAAAATATTGTGTTTGTGGTCATGATTTGTCATGACAAGAGTTGGCTTTGTACGCTTTGTTGGCTTTGTACGGTCTTTAAATAAATACGTTTTGAAATGTCTATGGGAAAAATGCATTGGGAACTATTTCCTGGGCCTGGCGTCGTCATGGAAGGGGGCGGGACTGCGACGCTCTATTCCACTGATGTCACTGGAATGTCACTGGAATGTCATCTAGTCACAGGTGTTTTGTATTGGCTATCAAGTGAGGGCACTGCTCAAACACTATATTATGTACTGCTGCATTCACTTTGCCTGAAGGTGGTCACCCAAAGCTTGCATGAAGAAGATATCTGTGTGCGGCTGCTAATTTGTTCTGTTTCAAGCTGTTTCTATTCAGCTCCAGCACCTCATCCAAGTTTTTAGTAAATGGATGAGCGGTGGTTGTTTTGTTTAGCAGGTGCTGAGCAAAAATACATAAACTGGGAAGAACAATGGATGTCCTCCGACTCTGCACACTGTTATTAGAAGCTCCAATGCAGGCTATACACTACACATTATTCAGGACGTACTGTGACAATGTTTGACAACAGTTGAAATGTTCTCATAGTAAGTACTGAAGAAAGTATAACCTGGGAGCTTCTAATAACAGTGAGCTCTCACATCCCTTCTTAAACACAATTCAAACTACCACTTTGCCACTTAAACCCTATACTTATTACTTGGTTTGTTCTCAGGCCCCCTAAATCTGAGAATAACTGATCTACAAGCTCACAACTCAGCAGGGTTAAAGGTTTCTGAACACTGTGTTCGTCAGTACAGTATGTAAATGGTTCCCAAACTGGCAAATGATTTTGGGCTGCCAGATGAGTAGCTTAATGTGCAACATTGTTTTCTCAATCAACAGCAAACAAACCAACATACAGTATAATTATATACAGGGTATCTGCATTTTTCTAAGGTGACACTTAAGGACAACCTTTTAAAAAAATCACTAGTAACCATGCAACAAACAGGCACAAAATGTGAAAATACTACAAGCTCACATGTCAACGGCTCACATTGCGAGGCGTTGTGAGCTTGTAGTTCGGTTATTTGAACAATATTGGAACAGATAGTCAAACTAAATGTAATGCCTCAACACCTACAAGTGCTTAAGAAAAGGCACCAATCCAATTAAGCACTCAAAAAAGTAAAAAAAAAAAAAGAGATGGTGGCTATAAAATCTAAGTACTTTATTAATAAAGTTAAATCACCAACATGTTTCGACTCACAAAGGAGTCTTCATCAGGACAAGTATGAAGCATACAAGTGCTTGTCAGGGTGGGGTCCCCAGTTCAAATATGAGTCTTCTGAGGGGGAAAGTTTGGGAACCTGTACAGTTTATTGACTATACCTATACGCACCCTGTGGCAGATGCATGATGCCCACGCTGACGCCAGCAATGAGGTCTCCCACGCCGTTCTCTCTGATGGAGTAGTGGGGCAGCCAGGAGAGGACAGGCACACAGCCCAGGACCATCTGCTTCAGCCTGGGACCTGAGCATCTGTGGCCGAGGAGGGAGGGACAGAGACATGGGTGAGAGGAACGTCTCAGACGATCAGCAATGGTGGACAAAGTTAGCCTGGAAACCAGACGAATCTGCCACAGCTAAAAAGGAATTGTCCATCTGGCCCTGCCAGGCTATAGGACAAAGTACTCAACCCAGTGCTTAAGTCAAAGTACAGAAGATACTCCTGGTCTATAGCATTCTAAAGTACAAATTGCAAAGTAGCTAGGGCTGTCACAACTATACATTTAAGTTGATTCATGATTTCATTGTGATTTTGGCATTGAACATCGGAACATAATATGAATAAAAACGTAGTTTCTGTTTGCCCTTTAGGCTTTGTTCGTAATACAAAATATGCACTTGCAGATCTGCTATTTCTGCTTTTTATTGCAATATTTTGAAAATGTATGAAGATGTTTAAATATGGAAATGATTATGCTATCCGAAAATAGCCAATCTACAAGCTTACTTTGCAACGTAATAAACTCGTAGATCGGCAGTTATCAGCAAAGATACAAAGGAAAAAGGCAGTAGACCAAGTAGAGCCCTAAGTGAACCTTGGTCGACTAATTATATAGGGTGGTCCATGTGATTGTTCAATGACCTTGATTGGCTTTTATTTGTCTGTGGCTTGTAGTTGCAGGTCTGACGATGTGCGTGGTTTTCTGGGGGATGGCGGTGCAGTATAGTCTCTGTAGTCGGGACAGCTGCAGTACTCTGATAAACACATTTATCAGCTGGCCTTGTAGAAGGGTGACGCACTGGCTGCTCCGTCAGGCTAACACAAGATAACCTAGTGCCTCTTCTCACGTGCTAGGACAGAATTGTAATACTGCTATATGCAGTTTGCGCCGTGTCACATGCATATCACAATGTAACAAAGTTAAAGACAAAACAAAAAATAAAACAAGTAAATCACTCTCTGCCTCCAATCCCAGCACTGGTTCTTCCGGGCCAATTGCCTAAGATAGTTGGTGAAGAGGATTCGGCTTGTGATTGGCTGAGAAGGGGCATGGGGGTCGCTTCACGTGACACGATGGTGTTTTCTGCCAGTCTTTTTGGCAGGATCATGCGTGTGCACATCCGTGCATGATGTGCATGCACGTGCACGATTGAACGCTTTCCCCTCGATTCATAAGCCAAGTACCCAAATGGCTATTGCATAACAGGTTTACAGGTGAGTAACCTCGCGTCACCAGGCTTTCCACCTCTGAGGAAAGCCTGGTCTGTGTTTCTAAAGCGATGTGTGACCGGATGGTAAAATAAAAAAAAGACAAAAAAACGTTTGGTTTCCGGCTTTTTCGGCGTCACTTTGTTTTGGTCCACCCTGTTTGTTTTTAGTAATGCCAGTCGCGACCAGTTGGAATAAAATGGATATATCAAACAAACTGTTCCAAGACGTACTTGAAGAAGCGTGTCGAATTCATACCGTATGCCGCATCAAGGCTTTTATTGGGTAGGCGCTAAAATTATGATGTCCTTGATCACAGGGAATTTTGGGTACTTCTGATTCCAGTTTGTGGTTTCCTGCCCGATGACTACAAATGAAATCAGTGACTACAACATGACGTACCATCCACTCCCGACCGGATCATAAACCCGAAAAGGAACGCTTCCCAGGCTAACAGGTGAGTGAGTGTGCAAATGCATCCTGACTCCTCAAATTTGACTGGCTTATTTGATTGATTGCTGCCAAGCCAATCAATCGAAGCTATATGGGAAAAAAATATCGGAACAGGAAATGGGTAGGCTATGCCACCTTTTGGAAACCTGAGACTATACAGTTATATACACAGAGCCGATTATTGTCAACAAGTACATTGGGGGTGACGCAAAATAATCAAATATAAAACAAAGTTAATGTATAGCTATTGCAATCTTCGGCTGTGTTCTTTGCTAATCTGTGCGCATTCCACCTAGCCTACTAATTGAAGTGTTGACCGACAACTGTCTGCTCTTCAAACTGTGTCCTGACTCCTGAAATCCTGAATCATTCCCATCGTGAGTTAATGTTTTGTAAAAGATGTGGTACAAATAATACATCGCAGGGCTTCCGAGTTCCGACCCCAAGAGCCCTCACTGTGTGACCTTTGCCCGTGTCCCTGTTTGGCTGTCTGAGCTTGCTCATGTGAAACAAACAGTCGAGGCATCACTCAGCACTTTGTAACCGGCAGCCTGCTGCCTTGGGATGCTACAGTTGCATAATGGACAGTCTCTCCTTAGAGCCAAATATAAGCATGCAAACACCACTCATTAATCGAGCAGTTGAGACGAATAACAGTCTAAGTCCATACTAATTATCCATAGTGTATAAATCATAGTTAAATGGTCAGGACATATTAGAGCTTTTCTGGTAGGGGTCAGAATATTCATCTCAAAATGTCAATAAGTGACTGACACTCTCTCTGCGCATGTGCACACACACACACACACACACACACACACACACACACACTCATATAGGCCCCTACATAAATGGTAAATCGTGCATTTATATAGCGCCTTTATCCAAGGCGCTTTACATAGATTGGGCATTACCATTCACCCACCCAGCTCTATACCTCCTGAGCCACAGTCGCCCCTACATGCTTTTATAGCGCAACGACAGGCCTATGCATTTTGTAATAAAAAATAAATAATAATTTAGGCCTAATCAACCTACATTTTAATCAAACAATCAATCAGCAACTCACTGTCAGATATAGTTTCAGTGAGCATAAATTAGATTCATTTTAAAAGCATAGGCCTATAGCCATGCACATGCAACACACATCACTTTGTTTAGACATATTTGATGAATTCATGCATTCACTGTTCACAAGCACGTTTCAGAATGCACACAAATCAATCACCATCTTCATCATCTTACATCCAAAGTAACAACCTGATAAAAGTGCACAGAGGGAGAGACGCCAGCAGTGAGCAGCACTCGACTGTAAGTTTTTCTTTGTTCCAACATGATTCTACGACGTGACGTCCAAGTTCATACAGTACATGACCCATATAGCCTAACATAGCCTAGGCTATGGGTCATGTTTTTGTTAGATTGTAAACAGAGTTGGAGAGAGTTAAATGAGCTAGTAGCCTACAAGTATAGACTGCATTAGCCTACAGACCGGCTCTTTCTGTTTTAGTTTTAGTTTGGTTGTAGGGTGTGTAGGCTACAAGTTGCGCACAGTGTGCATGTGGCACACTCCTTTGATGGTCCTTTGGCACGTGCTCATTACGCACCAAACACACTGTGCGGCGTGTGCGCTGGGAGTAATCGAAGTTACCAGAGCACTGCACATTAGGCATTTTATCATTGTACTACAGTACATTCTGCTCCGTTCGTAGACTCAAACGGACCAACAGACGTTTGCAGCAGCAGCAGGGACCCTCTATCATAACATAGGGGCACTTGTCATTCTGCCCTCGTGTATTATCTGCTCACCTGAGATAATCTTTGACCCGTTCAGCCACGGACGGTTTGGTGGAGTGGGTCTTTTTGCGGCCCAGTTTGTCCAAGTCCAACTCATCCAGAACATCCCTCTGCACAAAGAACTCTCCCGCCGAGCGCTCCCTCAACTCCATGGTTATTTGCGTGAACAAGGACTTAAGCTAATTAAGCATTTCTTTTAGAAGTTGTTTATCTGCTTGAATGGGTCCACGTTCCTTGCAAAACTGCCCTATAGCCTAGCTACTTGTTAAAAAAAACTAAAAACTAAACTCAATATAAATAAATGTATATAGCTATATAAATTTCACAAAGAGTAAAATATAGAGTGAAAGTTGTTTTCAATGAAGACTGGCTGAGCTGTTAATGGCCTTACCTTTTGGACTGAGGCGTGATGTCACTGTCCTGCTCTTATGAACAACGGCCACACCCCCAACCCTGCCATGTCCCCATATCAGTCCCCATAACAGTCACACCTGGGGAAACCTGTGTGTGTGTGTGTGTGTGTGTTGTGTGTGTGTGTGTGTGTGTGTGTGTGTGTGTGTGTGTGTATGTGTGTGTGTGTGTGTGTGTGTGTGTGTGTGTGCGTGCGTGCGTGCGTGCGTGCGTGTGTGTTATGATTAACTTTGGGAAAACTACAGCTGCTGAGCTGCTACCACACAAGTTAAAACAAAAATATAAACTTCTGCTTTAACACAAAATAATACAATCCAGTCCACACACCACATTCAGAAGTTTTGAAATGTTATCACTATATAAATATATCTGCAAACGGGAGTCAATGTGGCGTGTGGATTTTATTTATTTACATTTTTCTTACATGACGAACCCTTGTTTTTGACCAAGTAGGTCTGTCTTTTTCTCAATTCAAAACAAAACCTGGCGCGCCAGTACTGGGAAGGGTCTCGTGATTAGAGAGCTTATCTTTTTGGCACGTCTTGTCAGGGTTGCAGTATTGGGGGGTTGGAGAGGAGTGTGTACCCAATCACAGAACACACAGACAGCCACATGAGGAAGGTTGAGGTGCAGGTAGAATAAGTCAGGGTAGAGGCCTGATTTATGAATGAATGAAAACAAATGAAATGCTGTATTTTGAACATGTTAAAAGTAAGTAACAAAACAACAACAAAAAACTATTTTGATAAACCCAACCCGACTATACTTATTCTCACTCTCAAGTCATCTATTATTACATCTGGGAGAATTATAGACAGTAGACAACTACATATTTGTGCCCATGGATCGCAAGGCATTTGCTGAGTATGCGGAAGACAGAAGTGCTTTGTCACCATGATACGTCACTGCGTAAGTAATAGTTATCACCATGACACTTCCCCAGTTGACCATTTACATAAAGACAATGATTTATTGTATTACACATTTTCTGAAATTGTAGCTTACTGTAAACTACTGTGGAAGGGTTATTTATCAGATATTAATGTACTTACATTGACAATTTAATATAGGTATATGGTTTTGCCGGTAACAAGACAACTCACCCCGTTTCTGTTCTCCTCCCAGAATTTCCCCCAGTGAGGGGTGGGAGAGGCTGGACAGCAGACGGCTGGACTTTGAATTTCTCTAACTATAAACTTTCATGACAGCAGAACAGCCTAAGTACAAATATAATTAATGAAAAGCTACTACAGGGAATCTGTTCACAGAAGTTGTTGTAGAATATGTGGGGATTATCTGACGAGGTACCATTTGAGTGGGCAAAACCTTACATAATAAATAATACAAAATTGTTTATAGGGTCAATATAAGTAAAATAATATAGCCTTTCTACAGGAGTATCTTTTTTCCATAAATTCCAAAAATAATACAAACAGCCAATAGCATATTACAAAGTTGTCTTTTTTAACAATATATTTATTGCGTTTTTCTTTTTTTTAACAAACAGACAATACAACAAAACAATACATAATACATCAGACAATACAATTACTTAAAATGAAAAACAAACAAACAAAAAGCAAAACAAGAACATACAGTACATACATAAATACAGTATAATAAAATAAAATAAGGGCACTTAGAATGGTAACAACAACAGAGTCCTTATGGCCACAAGACCAAACAGCTGCAGAGAATACAATTAGACCTTTTCAGTTTCCACCATTAAATGAGATAAATCATTAACCGTAATATATTGGATAAACCGTCCCCATATCTTATCAAACATCTTCTGTTTATTCTTCAAAGTATAAGTAATTCTTTCCAGAGGAAGACACAATGATAACTCCCTAAACCACTGAGCAATACTGGGTTTGCCTATCTTTTTCCCACGATAAGGCTATAGCCCTTTTGGCTTGTAGTAAACATAAATCTTTTGTTCACTACTCTGAATCTTATGGCCAGGTGGGTAAAGACCTAATAGAAACAGTTTCGGGTCAAGCTCAATATCTATTGACAATATCTTCTGAATCTCCCTCCTCACTTCTTCCCAGAATTATTTCACTCTTGGACATGCCCACAGACAATGCATATTACAAAGTTATCCCTGGTGAAAACTCCGGGAGGAAAAACGGGCAAGCACCGGGGTGAGTTGTCCAGTATTCGTTTTGCCCACTCAATTCATATTTAATGTTCCAAGGAGGTCTGGCTCATGGACTAAAAACTGGTTCTGAACTGAACAGGCCAACCGGTGGAAAGGGGTCTCTCTCTCTCTCTCTCTCTCTCTCTCTCTCTCTCTCTCTCACACACACACACACACACCACACACGCGCGCACACACACACACACACACACACACACACACACACACACACACACACACACACACACACACACACACACACACACACACACACACACACACACACACACACATGACAGGGACAAGGGGACACTGGGGACATCTGGAGGACAAGTAGGGATGTGCAGGAGGAGACTGGAGGCACCACCACAAGTCAAGAGGCACAGCTGTGACATGAGTCACATTCCTATATTGACATTGTTCTGATTAAAACGGCAATGTCTTTGTTGTAGGAACATATTTTTAATCATTCAAGCATTCTGACCATTATGTCCACACGCCTACATCTTTAAAAGGACTACAGTGTTGTCTTTCAATTTTGACTTTCACAAAATGAAAAATATCCCTTTTTCTTGTTATAGATGAAGCTCAAGCTGAGTTAGAAACCTGAGCTCCTGTGTGTGTGTGTGCGTGTGTGTGTGTGTGTGTGTGTGTGTGTGTGTGTGTGTGTGTGTGTGTGCGTGCGTGCGTGCGTGCGTGCGTGCGTGCGTGCGTGCGTGCGTGCGTGCGTGCGTGCGAGAGAGACAGTACTTCCCCTTTCTCCTTCTTTTGTTAAGATATTTTGTGGGGTTTTCTGTCTTTATTGATAGTACACAGTGGAGAGAGACAGGAAACAGGAAGTGAGAGATGGGGGGAGTGACACTGGCGCAGGAATCGAACCTGTGACTCACTGTCAGGTTGTATAGAGCACCTTAACCACTATAGATAGCGGCACGCCCCCTTTCACCTTGTGACTCCTTGTCAAGCCATAAATGCCAAATGGAGAGGATAATCTGGATTCCTACTTGATAAAGTTGGCAGCTCCATCCATCATTGAACAATTAATAATGTTATGTTTGCCTTGCCTTCGGTAGTTTCCCCTGGGCCCGGGAAAAGACTGCCCATAATTGTAAAATGAGGAAACTATAGTCATGGCGCTTCTTGGGAAAGTTAATCGTTATCCTACTCCAAATTTGGACTCTCCCCCCTCTCTGAATCAGTTTAAGGCCAAGACCAGAGCTTCTCTTTTTCCCCCCAGACACTTTCTATATTTTCTCCAAAGAACTCTTCCTCTTGACCTGTTCTAAAGTCTAAACCCCTCTCTCCTGCTGATGTTTTTCAAATGAAGTGGTCTTCAATTTAAACCCCACCTCTGCACAAATGCAGAGGTGATCTGCACCTGTTTTCTTGTTGGGGGGGAGGGCCCAGCACTACATACACGTGCTCGTGCTGCTGTGCATGTTTTCTCTTTAACTTGAATAGATCACCAGTGGGCGTCTCTCCCCCTACTGGCACACATTAACTTCAGTCGCTCACTTGGGAATGTGATAACCAGTGATACCATGTCTGTTTATTATAAGCGACTTTGGGCTTGTTTTTCAGTGAAGTCACTTTGTAAATATTGGTAGTTGCGGGTTTTTTGGGCTTGTTTCTATTTTTTTTTGGTGGATGGTGGTGGATTACATGGATTACAGATGTACACACGTACACACAGAGACGTGGTGAATTTATAGATAGATTGGCTGCCTCTAAGCCAACTGGAGACTTAATAAAAACCCATAGTCTGAACGGCATAAAATCCCATAATCTGCAACGCTGCAACGCTATGTAGCTAGAGGAAGCCTAAGGCCATAACAAAACACAGTGAGTGAACAAACTAAAGAACGTAGGAAACGAACGAAAACAGCCACTACAAAAGCTTGTTGCACCTGGCAGTTATGAGTCATTATTGTAGTATCCTTTTAGCTTCAGCTGCAGGGAGCATTGAGTCCTATACCTTTCACCAATAGCTGACTGTTGATGTAGTCATTGGTCCTGAGAGAATATTAATATCAAAAAGAATTAAGTCTAGGAATTAGTAAACATGGACTCATGGAGGCATATTTTCATTCGACTGGCAGACGTGCATGCAATAACATTGAACCAAAAAAAGAAAAGATTACAATCTTGTAAACAGACTGCAAGAACTATTAGCAAAGCAATGATATTTTGTTCTTCCTCCAAAAGTGGTCTTAAAAATACCTAAAATGTATATTAGGTTTCCCACTTGCTTGCAGCAGGTAGTACAAATGTCAAATACAAATGCTTTGTACTACTTACACACTCATAGCCATTCAGGCGGAGATCAAAGAGGTATAAAAGTGATGATTTTAAATCTTGCACAATGGATGTAATCTACATTTATAAACACAAGATCAAGATGGATGGCACAGGAAAACAGATAAAGAGATATAAAAAGATAATTCATCACATATTCTTATTGCCGTGACGTCTGTTGTTCTGTTCGCTACCAAAAATATTGGTAAATAATTTAACCAGAGGAGTAGCTGGTGTTATTTTGTATGTGCACCCAGTGATGTAGAGGTAAAACATTGGTCCACAGAGGTCTGCTTATCTTTAAACCACTAAAACTCTATACTTCGTTGACCAGGGTCCCCCGGGGTCTATAGGTCCGCTCCTTTTTATCCCTCGTCTAAACCAAATCTCTTCACCAAAAATATCTAATCTACAAGCTCACACCACAGATTGTGGTACTAACTAGTATTTGGTCACGGTGCCTTTTTGTCGGGGGCGGTAACTTGGACATAATACCTCCCGCTATTGACACACTGCATGCTTCAATATATTTTTTGTATATCTAGGAAATAAAAGGTTCCTGGTTCGATCCCTGGCTCCCCTAGTTTGGGTGTCTTGAAATGATGTTATGGCTTCAATTTTGTTATAGTATGTAATGTTTTATTATGGATACTGTTGACGATGATAGCGGTAGGCCTAACCGAATTAAGTGTCCTTGAGCAAGACACGGAGCCCCTAGCTGTTTGCATGGTTTTCTCTGTCATAATTTGTTAATGTATGTGAATGGGTGAATGTAATGCACATGAACGTACCATTTACCATTGACCAAAAAAAGACTGACTGACACAGCACTTTACAAACATTTGAGTCACAACCAATGAACATCCCAAAGGACAAGACGCGCCTCCATCCCCTCAGCCTGTAAATGAGCAGCCATGGTCACCAGAGAGTGTGCGTGCATGCGTGCGTGCGTGCGTGTGTGTGTCCGCGAGCGAGTGTGCGTGACTTATGTACTACTTAAGTGTCCTACTTAAGTGTCCTGAACAAAGGATTGCCCAATATCAAAGGTGACAATAAAGTTGTTATTGCCACAGCACAATTAAGGGCAACTGACCCTTGAGTAGACTTGATTGCTGATGTCCACAAAGATTTACTGTGCAAAAAGCATGGAATATGGATGTGTATATTACATGAAACACACGTTAAACTTTCCAACAAACTCCAGTAAACTCCCGAATTGTACCATCACACCTGTATATTACTGTATATTACTGTATATTACTGTATATGCTGCTAAACTTGAGGTTTACGGGCAAATCTAGTGCCCATAATTGCCCGTTATCTCCTCTTTTCTTTTCTAAATTTTTATCCCACGATTTTGTAACCCAGTTTTCTTTTCACCCAGTGCCAATTATCTAATGTAATCCTGGGCGCTACACTTCCTCTGCCAACCTGGGGGGGGCAGCGGACTGACCTCATGCCTCCTTCTATGCATGAGGAGTCCAAGCTGCTTCTTTTCACCTGACAGAGGGGAATTTCCCCGGCCGGACGTAGCGCGTGGAAGGGACACGTTATTCCGACCAGTTCCTTTCCCCTCCATCAGGCGCCCCGGCTGGCCAGGGGGATGTAGTTTTAGAGACCAGGATTACTGCATGTTTTTGTGAGGGTATCTACCCTAGGGGACACGGGGAGAACATGCAAACTCCTCTTTTCACACAACAAAGCAGGTGAGCTATGATGATGCACTGAAAATAATTATGGAACAATCAAGTGTGAAATGTTGAGTGTGACATGTAAATGTTGGTGTGGTATGTTTTCATCAGCATCAGAGGCACTTCTAGAACTTGCATAATACTGTTAATAGTAGTCTTTATTTTTTATTTATCAGGGATAATGATCTTCACAGTCTGTTCCAACAGAAAAACACATACCGGTAATATAGAACACAACATAACACGAAGACAAATACAAATACAAGAAGTCCCCAGTATACACTGAACCATCATATCAGTGAGGCAGTTTGTTTAGTGCAGTTACCAGTTATGGTTGAAGGGACTAAAACAAAACTTATAGCCATTTTTCTGTATCCTCTTCCAGGTGGCATGAGTCTGAAGTGACAATGTAGGGGATGATCGGTGTCATTTGCTATTGCGAGTGCCTAAGGTGTGGTGGCTTTATCATTATCTGAAAGTGTGTGTGTGAGCAGTCTGATAGAGGCAATATACAGGTTGGTAATACTGAAAGGTTTTTGTTTTTGTTAGTCATGGACAATGTAGTGAAGAAATATGGGGTCTCACGCACAGCTGAGTGCTGGAAGTGCAAGGATCCACCATTGGTGGGCATCCTGGTTCACACTCTGTGGGACTGTAATGGAGAGTTATTGGAAACAAATTCATAATTGTATCTGATAAAGGTTGATTTTCCCTTCTGCCCTAGGCTTTATATAACAAAAGCAGTGACCCAAAGCAGGTTGCTCACTGTGATTATGTAGATTTCATCCTCACGGCTATCATGATTGGTAGACAGGTGCTGATGCAGGGGTTGGAAAGCGTCGGGAGTCCCTCGTTTCATGACTGGTTTGTGGAGATACAGTAGGCAATGTTGCAGCATACGAAGAAATGGCATATGGGAGGTCCGACAGACTAGATAAATATACCCGGAAATGGGGAGGATACATAATGCATATTGCTGCCAGAGATCCCATTGTGGTGTTAGAGCAACATCCCTTTTTTCTCCATTTTATTTTTAATTAATTTGTAATTGATATTACCCAGGTTCAATGGCATTGTCTTCATTTATTTTTCCTTTTTGTATTGTATTGTATTGTATTGTATTATCTTTTCTGTAAAGGTTTGGTAGTGTAATGTATTGTATTTTATTATTTGTCTAGTTTTTTTTCATTTGTTGTCTTAATTGTTTGTATGATTCTTTTATGTACATTCTCAGTTATTCCTTTGTGCCTAATCTGAAAAAGCAATACAATTTGAACATGGGGTCTCATTTTGGCATTTTGTTGAAAGTTGTAAGACTTTAGTCTTGGGATAATTATTATAAAGAGAACCAATAATCAAGAGGGATTTATTTGTGAATCACTCATACAGGTAGGCTTACTAGGCCAGGGGTTCTCAACCTGTGGGTCGGGGGTCCCCAAATTATATATTTTTTTGCAGCTGAATGGCTGGAAAGTGGAAATGAAGAGTTTACATAAAGTACACATAGTACATGCATACACTTTCCCTAATGATTATATCTGGTTTCAGTATTTATTTATGGTGTAGGCTATTGTCTCTATTATTAAGGTTATTGTACCAGTCAATTTATATTGGGGGTCTGGAGGGGGCCGGGCGGGGGTCCCGAGACATTGCCAAAGCATTTCTGGGGGTCCCCAGCCGGTATAAAAACGTTGAGAACCCCTGTACTAGGCTACAAGCAGCAAAGTGTTTGTGGGACACCTTCACAAAGACTGTGCTAACATAACAATACAATATAACTAAACTTTCATTACTATTTAATTTTGAGGAAGCACAGTTGTGTATAAATATTTGAACGTTTTCCTGCATGTGCATGCATGGACAGTGGACACCTCCACAAAATGTGGACTGCTGGTCTATTTAAAACCTCTTTACTAGTGAGCATGTGTCACGACGAGTCACAGGCAGAAAATAGCATGGCACACTTAACTACCAGCAACAACGCACGGACAGCAGTCCGTGCAATGTTGTTTGAAAATACAGAAGGAGGCATAATTGAGATCATCCTGCAAACCACTGTGAGGTGGCCTGGAGTCCTGGACAACCTCTCAAAACGGGTATGTCAGTCAGTGCTCTGAGTGCACACACAAAAAGAATCCATCCATTCAGAATCATAATGCTGGGAACTGCTTTGTCTGCCGGGTGTGCGGTTACCTGTACGCAGTATAGTAGCCTATATTTAGCACGCTGAGTGCCCTTACTGTACGTTCTCCATAACTGTATTGTTTTTTTACCACTCAGCTATAGTGAGAGTGGTGCACAGCGTAACTTCAACAGTCGCTGGCCGCCCTGCTACCGTTGCACTCTAGTACCAGTGTCATTATGCTGCAGGCCTATAATAGCCTTGCCACATTGATGACCTGAACATTTTTAGTGACTACTTGTCCCAGGGCTATTTTAAATGTTTTTGGTTTTGTTTTGTTTTGTTTTTGATGAAAATAAATACATTTTATTTTACCACTAGTCTAATTCAGGGGTCTATTGCCCCTGTAATTTTCCCCCCTCCACACACACGACTCTCTGCCCCCAGTTTAGGCCATCTTTATCAGTGTACAAATTTAACCAAATGCACCCATAAAGTATTTGTACACTGTCAGAGGTGAGGGTCCATTTGATTTGTGGTCCCAACCTTGAGAACCAGAACCATGCAGTGCCCTAATCAGTAAATACTGTTCAGATCTGGGAAGGGTAATGTTTGGATAACAGCAAATCTAAAAGTAACTAGTAGTTTTAAAATAATTGTTGTGGAGTAAAAAGTACAATAGGCCTATTTGCCTTTGAGATGTAGTGGATTAGAAGTATTTATCTATTATTTTTTTGAAATTTGGAAGCACTCCAGTAAAGTAAAAGTACCTCAAAATTGCAGACATCTTCAATCCACCCACTGCTCGACTTCCATCTAGAATGATAACCAATTTGGAAGAACCCCCCACGGCCCCACCAGCTGACTTCACCATCCAATCAGCTTGGAAAAGGGAATGGTAGTCCAAGGAGGTCCCAAACAAACACCTGGTGTCAGACTGGACATGGCCCCTGCTGGGCCAGCCTTCACAAATGGGGCAGTAGCCCAAGCCCACTGTGTGTGCATGGTGAGGAACAAACTATGGAGCACATCATTGAAGTTTGTCCTCTCCAAATACTGAAAGGGAGATTATAGTCCCCCTCCATACAGCAGACTGCAGGAGGCAACCGCTTGGCGTAAGGACTTTGCATTCGCTAAACCTCAAAGTTGTAGGAGAATTCCATGATAGAAGGCTTTACCTTTATTTGTAGTTGTTACCCCCCCACCAAAGAGGTCCAGGTGTTATTTTGTGCAAAAGTGAATTATTGGCTATGAGCCCTCAATGGGGGTTGGGTTTTTGTTCATTTCCACCGCTGCTATATTATACTGTAGTCCTATATTATATTCTTTCTAAATTGAACAACTCATTGAGAAATGTTGTTCTACTGGCTGAGTGACAGTGACAGAGGTGGTGCAGCAGAAGGCTAATAATCAATGGATGCTCCAGTGCTGGAGAGTTCTCAGACTGAGAATGGCCTGACTCTCCTGAGGCAGCTGGACAGAATGAGATCAACTGAAGAGCTCACAGACGTGGTTCTCCTGGCAGAGGGCGTTGCCTTTCCTTGCCACAGGGTGGTGCTGTCTGCCTTCAGTCCTTACTTCCAGGTAATGTTTGACATTGCCATGACAGGACATTGATTGATTGATTGAAATCTTTATTAACAGTTTGCAGAATTACAGTACATTTCAAGCACAAACTCAATACAAAGACTGTTAACTGTGAGTGGACGACCCAATTAAGCCTTACACTTGTTTACAACAGGGTCCACATTGTTCAATTCATCAAAACATTTAGAGACAAACAGTACACAGTAAGAGAAGTCTTTCCTCTTTCTCTACTTGTCTTGTAAATATGTCTGTGCTTGTAGCTGCTGTACTCTGCATGGTTCAATTTCAAGAAGTATCAGGGAGTTATGGTTTTTGAAATATTCATTAGATTAGTTATAGTTTTTCAGTTTGGTGTGTGATTTCAGTTTTTAGGCTATGCTATGCTATGTCCTGCTATGTGCATAAATCATTTTAGGAATTGACATTTTAGCTAGTTTTTATTTATTCTGAATTGTGGGTTTTTAGGTATTATGGAGTAATGTTTGATTTATTAAAACTGAAAAAGGTAGGATCTAGGATGAAAGAATGCATGGTGGGAAAAACATGTTTTAGTTCGTTTTGCAATGTTATTTTTGTCTTTTTCTTTTTAGTCTTAGTTTTGGTTGACCCTGAAATTGGTACATGCAATTAGGAACTAAACATTAGGCCTAATAAATCATGTCTATAAATCCATACAAGCCTTTGTTGTGCTACTGTCATAGTGTCTGCTAGCTGTGCGTTCTATTGTCTACTGTCTCTCAGGCCATGTTTACATGTGGTCTGAGGGAGACCCGGGGTGGAGAGGTGGCCCTCAGGGACACTCCTGCCCACAGCCTGGAGCTCCTGCTGGACTACATGTACCGCGGAGAGCTGCACATCTCCAACGACAACATCCAGGGAGCGGCCGCAGCCGCCTTCCTGCTCCACGTAGAGGGAGCCTTCAGGTGAGTGACGTGCTCAGGTTATATATTCAGAATGGACTTTATTGTCACATCACAGGTTTATCAAAGGTGTTGAAATGTTTGTTATTTCCATGAGATAAAGGGGAGAAGAAGAAGGAGAGGGGGGCAAGGGGGAAGAGAGAGAGATGAATAAAAACAAACAAATTGTCTAAATATTTGGACATATACCGTAGCTTTCTATCCGGTAACTTTACTGAGGTAAGACATAAAGGTGTGCGAGCATAGCAGCAGATAGATACTGCACAATGTACATGACATGCTGGACGTTATGAGATAAAAATAAATAAATATAAAATCATGCTGTACATGGGATTAAGTGGCCACGTGTCGACCACTTGTTATATTAACAAATACATACCGAGACCAGTTAGTGTTTTTGGAACAATTACAAACCTGCTACAGACCAGGGAAGGAAGGCCTTCATCAGAGCAAGAATTTACCAAGTGAAAGTTCACTTTCGCCAGGCCAACACTTATTGGTTTTTAATGGTTCCAAATTCTGAAATGACTTTCAATTTACACTATCCTAGTTATTGCTATGGCAATGGATTAACAAAATCCATCACATATTAACGACAATTACATTGAGCCAAGTGTCTACAAAGTAGAGATAATCGTCTTCATGTCATCATTCTCACCGCTTCAGGTTGTGTCAACGATACATGGAGGCCAGCATGGACGCGTCCAACTGCGTAGGCCTGTACCAATGGGCCAAGGACCTGGGCACCACGGAGCTGGCTGATTGTGCCCTGAAATACCTGTGCCAGCATTTCACTCAGGTTCTCCAATTTGCTTCGGTTCTTCAAAGTTGAATTATGCAAAGTATGAAGTGATCGTATGAACTACAGTAAATATTTGTGGGCCTCCTCGGCCAACAAAAGATGCTCCTGCTCCTTTTGGACAACTCGCTTTCTCTTAGAACAATTTGGTCTTCGATTAATTGAATACTTTATTAATAGTTTGCAAAAGAGTAGAGAGGTTCAGTTTTCAAATAATGCTTAAATTAAGGATAACACAAAGTTCCAGAGGGCTTGTTTGTTTCCATTCGTCCCATGTGTTCAATTGATCAAGACATATAAACACATACATGCATACATACATACAAGAAATCATCAATACTAGGAGCAGTAAAAGTATCTATAGAAAGTATCTACTGAAACAAACAAAGTATTTACAGAAAAACAGTGGGGGTCATTTATTTTGGAAAGCTAGGTGACCTGTCCAGTTGCAAATTGTGCTCTTTTATGGCGGTTTTGAAGGAGGGTAGGACTGGGGAGTCACTCCTTTTGATGGCTGGTGGTAGGGTGGGTGCAGTACTTAGTTTAGACAGTTTTTGGTTTAGACTAGTCATTGGTTAGACCAGTCATTAGTCCTACAACTACAACCTATCTCAAACCCTCACCCTAAACCTAACCTCCCACAGGACAGCACACCTAAACCTAACCTTAACCCATGTCTAACGAATGACTAGTCTAAACTAAGTATGCACCCCGGTAGGGCATTCCACATTTTGGTAGCATAATACCGGTAGTAGAATTCATCCCCATGTTTGTACCGAATCTCTGTCTCCTTTTGTACTTTTTCTCAGGACTCACTCAGCATCAAATATGATCAGACTTTGCTGTGATTTAGGACTCCGGTGACATTCAGGACTAGACCAGATCATCACAGCCCATATGGGGATGATCTTTACGTCATTTCCAGGACGTCTTCACCAACTAAATAATATAGCTTATTCTGGGCTAGATCTGACTAGTTATGATATGACTTAAGTTAAGTCCTCTATCAGACTCTCTCCAATTCATCCAGGGACGTCTGTCTTAGTGGGCAGAATTTATGAATCAGGTGATATTCTGGGCCAGATCTGACTAGTCTTGGTTTGACTTGATTTGGCCCCAAGACGTCACTAATAAGTCAAGGTCCTGACCGTGCTTGTTGGGTAGGTTTCAAAAAGAGAGTATCGGCTTCAGGGTGTATCTACATCTTCTTCTCCCCTGCTCCTTGTTTCTTGCAGGTGTGTGAGGAGGAGGAGCTTCTGGAGCTGGACTCCCAGAGTCTTGGCGCTCTGCTGAGCTCAGACGACCTCAACATCTCCCAGGAGGAGAGCGTGCTGGAGCTGGTGCTGCGCTGGGTGGACAGGCGCAGGGGGGACTCCCAGAGCGAAGCCCAGGCCGCAGAGCTCCTCAGGCGGGTGCGGTTGGAGCTCGTGGAGCCCGGATTCCTCCGCAAAGCCAGGAGGAGAAACCCGGTGAGGAAGGGAGAGAGTGAGAAAGGGAGTTCAAATTCCGTACACACTCATCTGCAATTTAGAACTGAACACCCTAGACTTCTAATCTAGAGGGCCAAATAAATCACGCCCCAATGTTTTTCTATAAATATGCTTATACTTATACTGCCCCTATACTGACCTGATCTCTTGTATAGTATTGTATGTCTTGAATTGAATACACAGGACCACAATGGAAACAAGCCCTCGGGGTGTTTTGTGTTATCCTTTTAGCATTATTGTATAACTGTTACCTCTGTACCTTTTGCAAACTGATAATAAGGTATTCAATCAATCAATTAATCAATACCATCATGCATTCACAATCCATGCTGCTCCCAGGTTCTGCTGCGTGACGCCGAGTGCTTTGGCATGATCGATGCCGCTCTGCAGACCTCAGGCCTGCCCAAGATGGCGGCTCCCCCGCGGCCGGCCCTTCGCTATGGCATGGAGACTGCCAGCCTGCTGCTCTGCCTGGGAGGGGTGGACGAGTCCGGGGTACCCGCCCGCCGTGGGGGCCGCGCCGACCTCAGCTTTTGCTTTGTGCCCCGAGGCAGGCGCACGTACTACATACCTTCTCCACTGAGGGGCTCCGGGGGCAAGGGTCAGGTCACGGCGGGAGTGGTGACGCGAGATAACAGCATAGTGGTGGCTGCTGAGGCCGAGGACGAGCACAGGATGAAGAGGCTGGACTTTTACAGGTTTGTGTGCTTACGTGGGGGGAGGTTGGAGGGAGTTCTGTCTGTTGCACACAGGAACTAACAAGAACAAATGGCATGAATGTTAATTATGTCTGAAAACAGGGCAGTCCCTCGACCTCCTCGGGAGGCGGTTTTTCTCACCCAGGCCAGCCAGCTGGGTTTGCCGGCCCCCGTCACGGTACAACCCACCGTTCGGACGATATCGGCGTTTTAAGATTTAGAAGCACCGGCCAGCGAAAGCCACCTTATGTCCTCTCTGAGGAGCGGACCACCCCCCTCCATACCATTATGATTGTTTCCGCGAAGAAATGCCCTTTTTTCATTCGCTAAATGTAGCACTGGTTACCCCATGCAGTACATGGAAGCATGCATGCAGGGGGCATTATTTATTTTATTTTATATTAGTATTTGATCTCAAATCCCAGGTGCATCCATGCGATGTATTTTCGTTCTTTCAACTTAGAGATCATGGGTTCCATGATCGTTTCTTGTCAGGCAAATAATCATGTTTGAAATGGGGACCACCCCCAAAGTCCGGAACTACTCTGCCGGGGCTGGGAGGTACAATTCAAGTGGTGGGACTAGGCTCTGTGGGAATGGACCTGGGCCCCTCCTATGTCTCACCAGGTCCACTCCTGCTCTCACCAGGAGTACAGCGAGGACCTGTGCGTTGCACCAGACTCCCAGCACCAGACACTTCATTCAGGAGTGGTGGATTCTTGAGCCGCAATGGTTCCCGCAAAGCTCCACCTGGGCAACAGTGGTACTGCAGGATCCGCTTGCGGCTTGAATGGAATATTATGCGAGGCCCTCCCTTGCATAATATTCAATGGCCCCCCCCATCTGTGTCTCCAGATACGAGCAGCAGTCGGAGGACAGCGGCTGGGTGCAGCTTCTCTCGGCGGGATACAGAGACATGTACGCGCTGGGGTCGCTCGGTGACTCCATCTATGTGGTCGGCGGCCAGATGAAAGTGGGCCACCAGTACGTCATCACGGACAGCGTGGAGAGATGGTCGCTGAAGAGAGGAGGCAGCTGGCTCAGCTTCGCCCCTCTGCCGCTCCCCCTGGCCTGTCACTGTGTGGTCAGTCTGAGGGACCACCTCTACGCACTCGGGGGCTGGACGCCACAGGTACGGCACGCACTGGCCGCTCAGTCAAATACATAGTCCAAAATATATTATTAATATTATTATTTAACCACTTAAAACAGTGGTTCTTTTTTTCGGTCCCCCAAATTGATACTGTATATATTTGTCCGCGGACCCCCATCTGAAAATGTTTTGTGCCAGGGAATAGGGACCCTCCAGAAGAGAAGATTTGTGTTAAAACATAAATCACACTTTCAAGATTTGTTTGTTCAAACATGTTCCAAAGAAATAGCAGATGTAGAAGCTCACTGTGAGATTGTAGATCTGCTATTTTTAAATAGCCAACGATATAAATGGATAAAGTGGTTAAATTGATTGTGATGCTCTATTTTCCCCCTGGAACCCTGTCAAGGACCCCTGGGGGTCCCCGAACCCCACTTCACAATAACCATTCCACATGAATGTGTTTTTGACAACTTCTCTAACCATTCCACATAAATGTGTTTTTGACAACTTCTCTAAACACCAGAGTAGCTATATGGACATGTGCACAGACAAAGAAACAGACAGGCAGACCCCCTTCTGGACGTTTTTTGTACTGAACTTAATTTCCTTCTGGGTTCATCACAGTTCACGCTATATTGCATTTGCAGACAGGATGCAGTGTTTCCCGCGCTCTCAGTGCATGCCATTCCTCACTCCCTCCCTGTGTCTCTCACGGTGTCCCATAGGATGAACCGTTTTAGTATAAAAAAATACTATAACTACTAATGCTAGTACTGTTACCATTGTTGCTATATTATAAGGGTCTCTGCTATAGCGTAAGCATGTTTTTCTATACCTGTGCCTTATTGTACATTTATATGGTATTACATGTTTAGCTTTTTTCTCCCTACCTAAGGGTATGCTGATTGTGGATACTGCTGAAGACTTATACACAAAATTATTGTTATTATTGTAATAGTAGCACAGTAGGTACTTTGTGGACTGCACACATTTTTATTTTGCTTCTTGTACTCACTAGTGCCGTGATGAATAAGATTGTGATTCCTCTCTCCCTCCCTGCATGTCTCATCGTGGTGTCTCATATGGATGAGGTGGAAAGGCATGTGTTTGTTTATAATAAACCAGTTCATAAGAAACGAATCAAGTGAGTGTCATGCGGATAATTCCTTTCTCTGTCTCATAGGATGAGCCAGATGAGGATCCAGACAGGCTGAGTAGCCGTGTGTTCCAGTTTGACCCGGGCACAGACTCATGGACACAGTGTGCCTCCATGAAGCACTGCAGGTATCGCTGTGGCTCGGCGGTCTTCAACGGGGAGATATACGTCCTAGGTCAGACATCATCAATTTCAATGGGGAGTTGCATTCCACAGTTTGGGAGCAAGACGGGAAAACGATTCTTAAAAGTCATTAAATTGTATGATGGTTTACTAACTGCGAGAAAACAATGTTGCACATTAAGCTAATCAACCTTGGACACCCACAAAATAATTTGGCGGCCCCCAGTTTGGGACACATGTACTGGCCTAGACGACGAATTACATTTTTAAATCTGGAGTCTGAAGAGGTGAGTGCTGGGACGCGAGGTGGAGTCTGAAGAGATGAGTGCTAAGGTGTGAGCTTGTAGATCAGCTATTATTTGCTACTTTTGTAGCAAATAATACTGTACTTGTAGCATGACAAAGTAGGGCATTTTATTCATGAAAAAAAACCAATACATAATGAGTCAAAAATATGTACAGTAGATACAAAGGTTTGTGTGTGTTGCTGTTCAGGTGGTATAGGTTGTGAGGGGGAGGACAGTGGCCAGTCTCGTCGCTGCCTGAGCTCGGTGGAGATCTACAACCCGGAGGCAGACGTGTGGCGAGCGGGGCCGTCGCTGCCCATGTCCTTCCTGTCCCTCCGAACCAACGCCTCCAACGTAGGCGTGGTGGACGGAAAGCTCTACCTGTGTGGATACTTCAAGTCTGCAGGTCGGTGCCCCGTCAGTTAGAAAGTTCTCGGTCAGACTGGATTCCAGAGAGGCCTGGCATGGCTTTCTCTTCGCCTAACTCTTGGCTTTCTTTAAAGCAGTGGTTCTCAAACTTTTTCATTATATGTATATTTGCCCGCAGACCGCCATCTGAATTGGCTTTGTGCCAGATACCCCACAGAAGAGAGGATTCATGTTTAAAGAAATTCAAAATTATTATAAAGTTGTCGATATTTTAAAAGATTTTCAAAAGATCTGTGCAAGCTCACAATGCAGCATGAAGTGAGGTGACATGTTGTGAGCTTGTAGATCTGCTATTTTTGAATTGGTTGAAATTATTGTGATGCTATGTTAACTACTACTTTGGCTAGGGAACTGTCAAGTATAAATCAGGCATATAATATAAAGGCTGGTAATGTCAAGCCCTACAGTAATAATAGCCTACATATCAAAGTGTTATTTTAAGATTAAAGGAGAAGTTCACATACCAAAAAAGAACCTTTTGTGTCATCAAATTACTGGCTTAGGACTTTTTTATTTTTCTTTCAATAAGTTGTCAACTTGGTGGAGTGTGTGTGTGTGTGTGTGTGTGTGTGTGTGTGTGTGTGTGTGTGTGTGTGTGTGTGTGTGTGTGTGTGTGTGTGTGTGTGTGTGTGTGTGTGCGTGCGTACTGTATGTGTACAGTGTACTGCTTTATGAATTTAAGTTCCACGCGCTAAAGAGGTGGCATATGTCACACACACACATCACAAATGTGGGTCTAAAAACAGATGCTGAATGAAATTAAACACATCCTGTTGTTGTGACAACGCAACAACACGCCCTGGGAAACCGAGTCAGGCTGCCAGGGAAATGATTATGCAGCAGCGTATTGGAAATGAGATTTCGCGGGGCGGTGAATACTGTACTTACATTATGGCCTTGTTGCGTGACAACCACTGGTGTAAAGTAACTAAGTGCATGTACTCAAGTACAGTATTTACTGTATTAGTATTAGTATTAGTAGTATTAGTATTTCGAATTTTCTATACTTTTACTAAATATTGTACTTTTTACTCCACTACAATTTATTGAGCTTGAACTTGAAATGTGACATTTTACACAATGTACTATAAGCATATTTCGATGCCAACATACTTCTGTGCTCTTTCTTACTCGGGTGTATGTTTTGAACACAATACTTTCACATGTCACAGAGTATTAATTTCCGTACATTTGCAGTATTATAGATACTTTTACTTGAGCATAACAAATGTGAGTATACTTTGTTCCTCCCCTCTCTCTGCATGGTGACAATAACAGACCGTCATGAGATCATTACCAAGGAGATTCTGGAGCTG
The DNA here is from genome assembly GCF_963924005.1 of Protomyctophum bolini. NCBI lineage: Eukaryota > Metazoa > Chordata > Actinopteri > Myctophiformes > Myctophidae > Protomyctophum > Protomyctophum bolini. Next base: position 43,956,317 of record NC_137866.1, read on the forward strand.
GACCTGGCGGACGGCGTCTGGACGGTGGTGGAGAGGCGGGCGGCCATGCACGACAGCTATGACGTGTGTCTGGTGGCGAGCCTCAACCCGCGGAACCTCATCGCGCCAGTTGAACTGAGTTGAATGTTTCCAGTGGTGGAAAGTAACTATACCGTATAGTACATGTACTTATGTACTGTATACACTTTAACCCATTCTGACCTGAGATCAGATTATAAAAATGTCTTCTACATCCAGTTTTCTGAAAAAGCTTATGTTTCTATGTCAGTCGTTCTTCGATTTTTCAAAAATAGCAGACCTACAAGCTCGTAGCGCGCCACTCGGTGGCACGCTATGAGCTTGTAGATCTGCTATTTTTAAATAGCTAAAGCATAACGTAATGCTAACACCAAAACAGGTTCCCGCCCCAAAATGGGTTAAGTAACATTTTTTGGTATTTATTTTGTACTTTGCCTGCCAATACGTTTGTACATTTACTCAAGTACATTTAGAATTCCAGACTTTTTATACTTGTATTTCTATATTGCTATTGCAGTAGGATACTTTTAAGTAAAAACAATTGAGTTCCTTTTCCCCAATACATTTGTCTATTGACATTAACAGTATAGTCCAGGGGGTCCTCTGGTCCCCCAGCAAACATGAGGAACAGTTTAACCACTTAAGCCCTATTTCCATTTTTTTTCCCCAGTCCACCAAACTTCAGACATATGATTTAATATCCAAGCTTTCACTTAGCTGTCGATTTTCTTTTTTCTTTTTTCTTTACCAAACTTCAGACATGATTTAACAACTTTCACTATGTGTTCTACCCAAATGAATACCATGAGGCCTCAGCCTCAAGAAGTCAAGATACTGCCTTTTGAAGGCTAAAATGAAGGATAATATTCAGCATAGCAGTAGGCCTAAGTTATAGCAAAATCTGAAATCTTTAGATTTTACTCCATCTTCACGCTTTATCATAAAATAATTTATTATAAAGCAGCATATATTATAAAACATTTTAGACTTTTCTTAAAGGAAATGTTACTTTTTATTTTAATTCTGACCAGATATATTATATATTTTTTACAGTTTGGCATGTCCAAAGATATGGTTTTCGGTTTGGATTTTGTAACTTAACAAATGTGTTACAGGCGTGTTCTGTCCCCCGTGAATATATTTCCCATCACTATATTCATAATAAAATTTAAAAGTCCCTTTCATTTTCTCTAGAATTGATCATTTCATATCCACCAACATTTCCAATCAGTGCCGTTTTGTTTTGAGAGACACAATGAAAGTCTTTCATTTCCTAACTTGTTGTGGCAACAATTGGGGCTCAGGAGGTATAGCTATTGTCTGTAGGCGGCAGTAGGCCTATGCTTTATTAATGTTGCATTATTGCAGTGGCTTAATTTCACATTTGTCTGTATGAATTCAAATCCAGCTGTAGGCTACCTCCAGAGTGGCTTACCTCCAACTATTTATGGCTCATTTTATTTACTTGGCATCATCAACCTTCAACCGTTTTCTCACCAGCTATATTATCATCACCCCAGAGGCCCAGACTACGCTGACATTAGTCTTCTAGGGCTATTAGGCTAAAAAGTCAACGAGTTCCCGAATTTATTTTCCTGAGCTTGCTCCCTGCTAAAAATGTCAACAAGCAGACGATTGAAGTGGTGATTTAAGCATGACAGTGTGACCCCGCACTGCATACCAAGCATTCCTTGTTCCCTCTGCCGGTTTAGCCGCTCAAACGTTAAGGCTGTCTGTCGGAAAGCCCTAGAATGCTCCTAAAAGAGTGCGGCCGGCGCGTCTGCACGTTGCTATGACAGCTGGCGTTGGTATGAGCTGGCTGGCTGGCTCCACCCAGTGACCATGTGGTTTTCTTTGCTCCTGTTGCTGTTTTTTGGGGGGAGCGAGAAGGAGGCGAGACTGGAGAGGAGGAGTGAGCAGAGATAACGGCGGCATGGGAGTTGTTGGATGGATGCGCAAAAACCTCTCCGCTATTCACGGTTCACGGATAATAATACGCTGCATAGAACCTCTCGACTCAATTAGATCAAAACCGATTCTATCTTTAGCGAAAATACACCACTTGGCGACTTTTGAATGACAGCATTTGAACAGAAATCTAACATTACTGGGGGTGGTCCTGTCGCCACCTCGCTCCCAGTGGTGTGGAGTGTTGTTGACAGGTGGTGCGCGCTGTGCGCAGAGAGGATGGGCAGGAGGGAAGCGGCCACAAGCGACGGCATGACCAACGGCGAGATGAACTCCGGTGACCGGTCCGACTGTCTGCAAGGCACGGCGGCCACCGGCAACGAGCCCGGCGGCGAGGAACCTCCCGGAGCCGGCGGCGGCAGCCACCGCCACCGTTACTCCTCCCCGAGCGCCGCGGAGAAGAAGCATCGATACGCGGACGGGCTTGCGTCGGGCGGCCCGGTCCCGACGGCGGCAGCAGCACCGCTGGATGATGTGAAGAAGCACCAGCACAAACACAACCTGAAACACCGCTACGAGGTGATGGAGACGCTGGGGAAAGGCACCTACGGGAAAGTGAAGAAGGCGGTGGAGAGAGCGACCCAGAAGACAGTAAGGCAACACACACACAACACGCTCAGCGTTTAGTTTAGTTTAGTTTTAGTTTAGTTGACTAGAATTGGCTACATACGCCTCTAGGCGCTATAGCCTACTTTGTGCAGCACTGCCTATAAAAAAGTGTACATAAAACATTTTAGAAGCTTTTAAAGGAATGCAAAATAGCCTATAATAATATGAAAACGTCAAAATCAGCTTTATAGCCCAGGAAATAATGGTGCAAACATTGTATACTATATGTTCAATTCATGTACAGTAACTACACGACGTGTGTGTGTGTGTGTGTGTGTGTGCGTGTGTGTGTGTGTGTGTGTGCGTGCGTGCGTGTGTGTGTGTGTGTGTGTGTGCATGTACCGGTATATGTGTGTGTGTATGTGTGTGTGTGTGTGTGTGTGTGTGTGTGTGTGTGTGTTCTATCTTGCCCTAATGCCCTTGGCCACTCCAGGAGGTCCCCGCCAGGACATTGTTTTGCACTTAGCTTAGTCTGCTGTCGTGCGTGTGTGTGTGTACGTGTGTTGTTCCAAGAATCTTGTGCCCAGTGCCAATTAAATATTAATACTGAGTAAGAGGTAAGAACTGAACTGTGTGTGTGTGTGTGTGTGTGTGTGTGTGCGTGCGTGTGTGTGTGTGTGTGTGTGCGAGCGCACGTGTGCATGTGCACGCGTGTGCATGTGCGTGCAATGCGTGTGTGTGTGCGTGTTGTGAACATGTGTGTGTTTGTGGGTGATCTCATTGGCTGGTGCTGCGGTGCTGAGCACATCTCTTGTTTCCTGTGCTGCCAGCGTTGAGATGCCGTTGGTCTGACTCACTCATTCAGCAAACTGTAGGGAGGCTGCTTTAATGGGTGTCTGACCGCTCTGCTAATTACTCAATGATGAGAGGCATATGGCTGGCACACACACACACACACGCACACACACACACACACACACACACACACACACACACACACACACACACACACACACACACACGGTTTGTTTCATTTGGTTCGAATTTTACACTACATTTTTATTAACTCTGGATTTCATTGAGGATTCAGCAGGGTATTCGTGGGGTAACATTAGGCAAAAATAACCGATCTACAAGCTCACATAACACCACGCTATGTGAGCTTGTAGATCAGGGATACAACAGTCCAAGTACAGAGCCACCGCGGGTAAGGGCTCCATCTTGCGCCACCCCACATTTCAAAATAGTTCAACTAGCCAATCTACTAAGATTGGCTATAGTTGAACTATTTTGAAATGTTTTAAAATAGTAAAAAATGGCAAATAAGTTTAGGGATAAGGGGTAAGAGTATAAGGCTCTGTCAATTCAATTCAAAGGGCTTTATTGGCATGAGAAAACATATACGTTTACATTGCCGAAGCAGAAAGCACTCTCTAGAGAGTTTTGACCCGATAGCCTTATGGTAACGACTTAAACCCTCTAGAGTCTAGACGGGGTTTAAGTGGTTACCATTGGGCAATCGGGTCAACATTCGTGTCAGATCCTGTGTCTATGTGAGACATGCCCTTTGGCATCTAAATGTCTTAGAAGAGCAGGGGGACAAAATTCAACCATCCCAATTGTACATGCTCACATGCTCTACCATTCAGATTGGACAAAATTACTTTTTATTCATAAAAACAAAGGTGAAATAGTGCCGCTTTAAAGTGCACATGCACAATAAACAACAGCAACCCAAAAAAGCACAATGTTGTCTGTATGTCGGCGACAAAACAACGTTAACTGCTGTAGGTTAATCAACAAAACAAACATCTAGTTTGCTGCCTGATGAAGATGATCTGGTTCATGTCAGGCATTAATGTGATCTGTACACCGATCTGCCACCAGGTCCCAAGTGTCTCTCTTGTTTGTTATCTACTCTTAAACAAACAGGGTGTAATAAGGATTATCTGGGTACATAATCAGATTATGGAACACATTCTAGATACGGAGGAAAGTGGAGCGATAAAGTACACAGTCAAATTATTTAGTGTTCATTTAGCTCAGAGGAGTGAGAGGACTATATGCGAATGGAACCCCATAGAGTGTACAAATGGAACCATTTTGGTTCCACACTCTTGTGGGGTTAAATTAACACTGATGATTTTTACTGTATAGGTGGGGAAGGGGGGGGGGGGGGGGGGGGTTATTCCTTGAGCTAGTAGCCAACACATACCAAGGATTCCTTGAAACAAAACGGACATTATTTTTGGAAACAAGACCTGGGGCCTGTTGTCTGAGAGAGAGAGAGAGAGAGAGAGAGAAGAAGAGAGAGAGAGAAAGTGTGGTGTAGAGAAAAGGTGGAAGGATCAGTAGAGGTTGGGGGATTTACCGGACTGGAACACACATTAGTGTTGAGTCTATTCAAACTCACCACAATGCCTGATTCAGGAGTGGGCGACTGTTTTCTACAAGGTGATCTCTCTAGTACGGCCTTGCACCAGAAAAGGTTGCACACGCCACTGCTTGGATTAGCATTATTTATTTTTTGAGGGGCGCCAGCCCCTCCTATACACAGGTTTAATGTTTGTCTTTAGTTCAATGTTTGTTTTGTGAACGCCATTGACGATGAAGGGAAAATGTACGTCATATTGTCTCTTTATTGTTAATGGCGTTTAACGTTTGTGTTCGCACCGTTTGTTTTACATCACCATTACATCACCTAATCAACATGAGTTAGACTACACAGTATTAGCGCCCCTCACTTCACACAGGTGTGATTTTTTACATTACCGTTTAGCAGTGCAAAATTCTGTGCTGCCTTACCGTATTTGCGGCCTCAGTAAGACGTAAAATAAATTGTGGTTTTCACTGTTCTTAGTGAGCTGGAATGGAAAGCTCACCCCTAGTAGAAGTAGGGCTATTTTCAGTGCATGACACAAGCAATAATTCAGCCTTAATGTGACAACAGGAGATACAGTAGGACACCGACGTAATGGGACGTTAATACTGCAGTTAGGTCACCAATTTGTGCTACTCTGTCTCTGTATTAAAATGGTATGACAGGTTCCCCACCTTCTCTCTGCAGGGCCCGTCTCAAAAAAACGTCTACGGCCACACTCGGATTACGTTTAGTTTAACGATCAATCAATGGATTGCATTCTGGCTTGGATCAATGGAAGTAGCGTAGTACACCTTAAGTGTTTTGCCAATAGTTTGGGGCCCTCGCAGGCTGCTGTACTGCATGTGGTGTCAGCCTGGGCCACATGCACTTACATGGCAAAGTCTGGGTGGTATAGAGTTCACCTCCAGACAGTAATAGAGAGAGACAATTTAGTGTTGTGTGTGTGTGTGTGTGCGCGCGCGCGCGTGTGTGTGTGCGTGTGTGTGTGTGACTGTGCAAGCATTGTAAACTGGAGGGTCTACACTGAAGTCCTCGGTGTTCATTTAACTGAGATGATCTGTAAGGGGAGAGTCCATTTGGTTCAATTTGTACTCTCTCTGAACCAAGTTAAATTAACTGAGGATTTTGCTGTGGAATTGGCAAAGATCCTGTATAATCCTGCTGTTAAATCGGCCACAGATGCAGTAGAGGCCTGCAGCGATGTTCAGACTCTCATGGGATGGTGTGTGTGTGTGTGTGTGTGTGTGTGTGTGTGTGTGTGCGCGTGTGTGCGTGCGCAGGCGTGCGTGCATGGCAAGTCTTGGATGGGGAATGATGGAACAGGAAATAACTAAAGTGGTCTGAGGTCGATCTTCCCAACCCTAAATGTATGTATGCGCACGCATGTGTGCACACACACACACACACACACACACACACACACACACACACACACACACACACACACACACACACACACCTCCTGCTAAAAGAACTGATAAAGCCATGTTGATGTTGACTGTTAATGTATCTCTAAATATATATTGTACAGAAAGGATCCATAAAGGTAGGATGGTCTGCTATACACAGTATGAGCTTTGCAGAGGGAATGCTTTGAAGAGACAGCCAGGCCATAGGGGTCATGGTAGAAGAAGTATCAGCTGCCCTTCCTTCTAGAGGCATCCTGCTACACTTCAGCATTCAGAACAACTTCTAGATGCATCCTGCTTCACTTCAGCATTCAGAACAACTTCTAGAGGCATCCTGCTTCACTTCAGCATTCAGAACAACTTCTAGAGGCATCCTGCTTCACTTCAGCATTCAGAACAACTTCTAGAGGCATCCTGCTACACTTCAGCATTCAGAACAACTTCTAGAGGCATCCTGCTACACTTCAGCATTCAGAACAACTTCTAGAGGCATCCTGCTTCACTTCAGCATTCAGAACAACTTCTAGAGGCATCCTGCTACACTTCAGCATTCAGAACAACTTCTAGAGGCATCCTGCTACACTTCAGCATTCAGAACAACTTCTAGAGGCATCCTGCTTCACTTCAGCATTCAGAACAACTTCTAGAGGCATCCTGCTTCACTTCAGCATTCAGAACAACTTCTAGAGGCATCCTGCTACACTTCAGCATTCAGAACAACTTCTAGAGGCATCCTGCTACACTTCAGCATTCAGAACAACTTCTAGAGGCATCCTGCTTCACTTCAGCATTCAGAACAACTTCTAGAGGCATCCTGCTACACTTCAGCATCTAGAACAACTTCTAGAGGCATCCTGCTACACTTCAGCATTCAGAACAACTTCTAGAGGCATCCTGCTACACTTCAGCATTCAGAACAACTTCTAGAGGCATCCTGCTACACTTCAGCATTCAGAACAACTTCTAGAGGCATCCTGCTTCACTTCAGCATTCAGAACAACTTCTAGAGGCATCCTGCTTCACTTCAGCATTCAGAACAACTTCTAGAGGCATCCTGCTACACTTCAGCATTCAGAACAACTTCTAGATGCATCCTGCTACACTTCAGCATTCAGAACAACTTCTAGAGGCATCCTGCTACACTTCAGCATTCAGAACAACTTCTAGAGGCATCCTGCTTCACTTCAGCATTCAGAACAACTTCTAGATGCATCCTGCTACACTTCAGCATCTAGAACAACTTCTAGATGCATCCTGCTACACTTTTTCAGCAGAATCACACACATTATTTGGATGAACAATGAACCCTTGTGAGTGAAGGATATTTCATAGGTCATACTTAGCATACTTGCGTGCTCTCTCTCTCTGTGTGTCTCACACGCACACGCGTGCGCGCGCGCACACACACACACACACACACACACACACACACACACACACACACACACACACACTTCCTCCTTTTATGCGCATGCCCCTTCATGGGGATTCAGACTAGAGAGCATTGTCCAGTGTGCCTGCGTGGATTCAGCTGATCGGGCATTCATGTAAAACACGGAGGAAGCAACATGGAGGTATGCCAGACATTTTGTGCCCCGGCATCCCTGAGGTGGCTCGTTCCAAACGCAAAAACAGTCATAGTTCACTCTTTACCCCTTACCCATTCCACCTTCCTACCATGTCGCTCCTCCTTTATCCAAGCCTCGGTCCCTGCAGCCTTACTCATGTGAAGAGAAAAGCCTGGTCACAACCTAAGGCAGAGAGAAAAGCCTGGTCACAACCTAAGGCAGAGAGAATAGCCTGCAGGTCACAACCTAAGGCAGAGAGTTTAACGGCGGAAGTGTCGGGCCGGAACATCCGTCAGGTGTATTTCCCCCGGATATGATATTTCTTCGACCAATCACAACACTTGTTTCATTCACGGAGAATGTAAACCGATTTGTAAATCGTCAACGTCAATTTCCTTTGCCAAAATCCTGCATCTTCCGCCACCAAAGCAAAGTCAAAGTCATACGATTTGTCACACACGTTACCGCAGTGAAATTTGTTCTCCGCATTTGACCCATCTCTTGGAGCAGTGAGCTGCAGCCAAGGAGCGGTGAGCTGCAGCCCTGCCGCGCTCGGGAATCATTTGATTAGTAGATTTGACCCCCCGATCCAACCCTTTGATGCTGAGTGCCAAGCAGGGAGGCATTGGGTCCCATTTTTACAGTCTTTGGTATGACCCGGCCCGGGGATCGAACCCCCGACCTCCCAGTTTCAGGGTGGACACTGTACATGATACACTGTACAGCGTAGATATTGATGCACTGTACAGCGTAGGTCTTGCCCAGCCTGTGCCTTTATCCCCACTCCCATTGTTCTCTCCATCTCACCTATAGTTACAAAGCATGGCCCACTTGGCCCAGGTATCTATTCTACAGTCACCTGCAGTGTGAGATGCATCCGATGCATCGCATCACTGTGGGTGACAAAACCTTTGCTTTTCATCACTGGGGTCTTCTCACCTTGTCAGTGGCCCTTAGAGGCCGTACTGTCACCCGACCTTGTCACCCGACCTGACCAAAGTGGTTTGAACTGACATCCGTTAGAACTCCACAATCTCTCTATTGGGGCTAAAAATACTAATTGCCTGAGGGTGGCACTTTGGGGTCACTCGGATGTCTTCCAGGGGTCTGTCCTGTTTTCCCCCTACACTTAATATCTTCACCGAAAATAGCAGATGTGCTATTTCGTCGAATGTTCGCCACCCAGAATAGGGACGCTAGGCGGGTTTTAGTGGTTAAATCCACCACCACCACCCCTCTGCCTTTTCTGTGCACTGCATGTAAGGAGACAGCGTTCATATACTGCACAGTTTGGTCTTTACAGCCACCTCAGGACTCACTAACGGACAAAAGCAGAAATTGGCATCGGATGACGGAAGGACCACAGACCCAAATGACCGAACGCACGCATGTGAGAGTGCACGCCACACCACAGGCAATGCAGGCCGCGTTGCATAACGGTTGCGGTTCAGAGAGCGTGTGACTGCTGTCCACTCTGACGTCCAGAGGACCTCTCCAGCAGCTGAGAATCCTGGTCTGCCGCCCTTCAGAGACACTGCAGGGGCTGACAGGCTGACCCAGGGCTTTAATCAGTGCTCCATGTGAAAGAGCGTCGACCCGGGGGCCGCTTATCTGTGGATCACTGTGACCTGGTCACCAATCTGGGAACACCATTGGGGTACCACCTACTTTTGTGCAGAGCAGGGGTCTTCAATGTTAATGTTAAATGTGCATTTTCAGACCATTAAAACCAATGCAATGGCTCCAATGGTTAATGTAAAAATAAAAGATTTCGCGGCCACCCTGCAGTATCTCTGAGAACCCCCTTGGTGTCCCGGACCCCCTGTTGAATATAACCCTGGAGTAGAGACAGGAAGTCGTTTTTTTTGGTCCTCCTCCCCTTTCTTAGTCCACTTCCTCCCGGGTGCTTCTGTGTTTATGCCTGCTAACAACAACAACAACAACAACAACACTGCATGTTTATGGCAGTGGTGCTGATACCACAGACACCGTCACTGTGGCACGGAGCAGGGACTGAAGCCTGAGCATGAGTAATACTACTACTACTACTAGGTTTTGTATGTAGTAGTAGTAGTAGTATGTATGTGAGTGTGCCGTTTGTCCAACTGCATTTACTATAGTAGTTTGTTCCATTGCTCAATTTGATTATGGTCGAATGCTCACGTCACAGTGTGTTTCAATGTGTGGAACGGAGTGTGTTTCAATGTGTGGAACGGAGTGTGTTTCAATGTGTGGAACGGAGTGTGTTTCAATGTGTGGAACGGAGTGTGTTTCAATGTGTGGAACGGAGTGTGTTTCAATGTGTGCTGTTGTTACTTTAAGGTGTGGGTGAAGTGTGCTTGCCTTCTTATCCCACCGCAAAAGGTCCGGAGGCCGCGCCCCCTTGCACCACGACACGCCCCCACGGCCCACTTGAGTGACAGCGACGCTGACAGGCAGCGCTGTGCCATAGGTCCTGCCAGGCAATGATTATATTTTGCACATATATTACATAAACGCCAGGTTGAAACGGTGAACAGGGACTCATGTTGGTGTGCGTGTGTGTTTGTGCATGCGTGCGTGCGTGCGTATTTGAGAAAATGTACCTTCTGGCGATGGTTTTCCTGGTTCTCTTGAGAGAAATGGCTGGTTTATGTTTAAAAAATCACACCTGTGTAACACAAACGGTGCCAACACAAACATTAAATGCCATTAACAACTAGAAAAAGTGCCCTTCTGGGCCAAGAGGATAGGAGTGTACAGTATGTGTGATGGCAAAATGTTTAGGTGTAATATAAACATGTTTTTGTTTGTTTGTGTATTAGTATCATTTTGTAGAGGAAATGCAGAGCCAGATCACTCATAGCATCTCTGAGGATAGAATTATGGATGAGCAGGACATGTGCAGCATTTTGTACAAAACGGGGCCACTCCTGAAAACATTGGAAGGCATCAGTGTAGAGTCTGAGAAATCCAACAGGCTCGTCTTGATCACATGACTACAGAGATCATATCATGTGTACCGATTTGCGTGAGATTTGGATGAAATCTGTGCGACTAACATAAACAACTTGTTTTGCAGAAATCGGCCTCATGGTGGCGCTATTACCGGCAGATGTGGAGGGATGCAGGGAAAATGTTTTTCCATGGCCTCTAGGGAGTGCGCATACATAAGTTGTATACAGATTGATGCAGTTATAGCTAAAAACAGGAATTGCCCTGTTATAGCGCCACCGTGAGGCTGATTTGGAAAAATAATTGTGGCATGTCGTCCTCAGCCTAGTGGAACTGGAAATGTGCGTGTATAATTTCACGGAAATTGCACACTGTTTGTGATTTGTGACATTTTTGTTCAAAACGGACCAATCATGTGAGCTTTGGAAGCCAATCTTAGCCAATCCGGATGGAAGATGGGAAATGGTGTAGATCCGTGTTGATCACATGACTATGGAGATAGTGTATACCGAATTGTGTGATGTATGGATAAAATGTGTACGAGTAATCTACAGAAATGTGTTTTGCCTAAATCGGCCTCATGGTGGCGCTATAACAGGCCGTTGAGGAATATCTGGGGCAGAGGTTCGTCGTTGGTATCCAGGGAGTGTGTGTGCAAAGTTTGGCATGGATCGAGCCAACAGGGACAATATGACTTTTCCCTTCATTGTCAACATCAGGGATCAACATTGGAATTATGCCTGATTTATATTCTGTTGCACACTGGTGTCGAGTGCCGAAAAATTACTTACGTTTAACTCAGGCTTTAGGGTTAGGTTTATCAATGGCTTATTATATATTGATGTCCTCACATGTATAGTATAACAACAGCAATCATGAGGGGGGGGGGGGGGGTGTTGTGATTTGTGTGAGATTAAAGGAACTGTGTGTGAACAGTGCAGCTGTCAGCCTTCTGTCTGGAACTGAGCTCTGATCACAAGAGATTCACTCTCACAATCTAGCTCCTAAAACCCACATAATCACCTCTAATACCCCAGGGTGTCACTGTGCATTCATGCTTGCATTGTGTGTGTGTGTGTGTGTGTGTGTGTGTGTGTGTGTGTGTGTGTGTGTGTGTGTGTGTGTGTGTGTGTGGTGTGTGTGTGTGTGTGTGTGTATGTGCGTTGCGTTGTGTGCATGTGTACATTCATGCTTGCATTGTGTGCGTGCATTTGTGCATATACTGTTCGTGTACATCATATAGTCTCATACATTTCTATGTCAATATTACATGAGCAGTGAATTTGGCCATGTGTTTCGTCTTGTACAAAACGGGTTTAGCACGACCAGTGAAATGATGAGGGAAATGGATTTAAACCTTTGTATGGTCGAGGAACTAATAGGTGGGGAATCCGTTTTTCACTGGCCCAAAATCCTCTGCAAAACGGGATAAAGGCTGTGTTGTCGTGCGCTTTGTGCAACTCACTAGCCAGTAGTCCCACTCACAAGTAGATCAATTTCATTGATTAGGTATAATAAATAATTGATGGTTGCAGCAGGCAGCCCTACTACTATGCTGTTTTACGTTTTCTTTTTAAAAATGCAATCATTGCTGTATTTGATGTCTTAATCCTATTCTGTATGGAAACACAGGTATTTCCATACCACTCAAAGCCTCCAGACTAAATTGGACCTGAGCGGACTCTGTACTTGGCCTGTTCTTACTTGTAGCCGATCTATAAGCCCATACAACGATGCGTGAGCTTGTAGATTGGCTATTTTCTCAAGCAGAAATGCTGGGGGGGCTGGTTGTTTCCCGGGCTAATCCTATATGCTAATCCTATCCTGTACTGTCCTGTACGTATGTTTGGTAGGTGGCCATCAAGTCCATACGGAAGGAGCGAATCACTGAGGACCTGGACAGAGTTCACATCCAGAGAGAGATTGAAATCACCTCGTCCCTCAGGCACCCCAACATCATACGCTTCCACGAGGGTGAGATCACAGTCAGAGACACACTCATGCACGCAGACATACACTTTGGAATTGGGATGTTCCCGGCTTTACTCGCGTCATAGCGTCCTTTAGCAAGACAGGAGCAGGTCGGTGCCTCGTCGCTGTCGGGCAGAAACCTCCTAACTCCATATTCTAACTTGTTCTTTTCTAAATCCATGCCCCTACGACTACTTGATCGCAGATCCGCAAGCTCGAGACGCGAGCTTATACAGTCTTGGCCATGTGAGGTTTCCACCAGACAGCGACTACGTATATGCACCATTTAGCAGTTTGTTTATTTTCTGTGCGCCCCCAAGAGTCTCACTAAAGACCTCCGCTGTAAGTCTTGCTTCGGCTGATGATGCAGTATACTGTAAAGTGAAGGATTATTACGCTACTGACCAACAGTATACTGTAAAGTGAAGGATTATTACGCTACTGACCAAATAAATCGACTCTGACTGGGCCTTACAATCCAACTTAAATCCACACACGCACGTACACACGCACACATGCACACACACACACACACACACACACACACACACACACACACACACACACACACACACACACACACACACACACACACACACACACACACACACACACACACACACACACACATTAAGTCTGGTAATGCATGGCTAATCTAAATGTCTCCCCCTGTTTCCGGTGCAGTGTTTGAGAGCCGAGATAAGATAGTGATTGTGATGGAGTACGCCAGCAATGGAGAGCTGTACGACTATGTCCACGAGAGACGCAGGCTGACCGAGACGGACGCCAGGGAGGTCTTCAGACAGATCACCTCTGCCCTCCATTACTGCCACAAGGTGTGCACGCACGCTCACATGCACACAATACATTACATCAGTGGTTCTCAAACCATTTCAGGTCAAGACAAGGACCGCCATATTGATATGTATTTGGCTGTGGAGACCCCTGTTACTGAACAAACTGCTACTCTGTAGCAATGGTTACTATCAGGTTATTATCTTCTAAACACTTCTAATAAAGATCCTAAAAATGTGCCTAAAAATATCACATACCGCGCCTTAAATAGCACTACCTTATTGGATTTTACGGTACATTTGGTTTCCTTCATGCAACTTTCAGAGTTAAAGGAACACTCAAGGATTTGACAGCGCACATTCATTCATCCATGAACCGAACAAGGCCGGAAAACACTGTTTATTGAAGCTGTGTTTGAGAAAACATTAGCCTGGTGATTACTGGAGCCAGTGGTATGCACATGCTGCGGTTTGTCCAACAATGCCATGAATAAACAGCACAGTCAAACTTAGTGTATAATTCCAGTAAATCCTAATGATCCTAATGCTTCAGAAGAAAACGTGACTGGAGTTTTCCCGACATCTTCGGGTCAATTCAGTGAGCACTTGACTGTATGTAACGGCCACACACTGACACAGGCTGCTCCTTGTGTCGACTGTATGTGTCTTCCTGGCATTGTTTTCATTGTGCACCGTAAAGTGCTCAGTTTTCCCCCAATCTTCTTTTCAAAAATAGCTAAAATAGCATACAGTATCTACGTGGTGAAACACCATTATATAACAATGTACACTGTATAAGATACGGCCGACGTTGTTCGTCAGACTATAGTCGATTCTAAAATGTATTGCATTGTCCCGAATATAAGAAGACTCTAATTATAAGACGACCCCCTGTTTTTCAAGACTCGTTTGTGGGAAAAAAAACATTGAATGTCAAATATTCTAGTCCCCGGTTATAATACGACTCCAATATACAGGTTTAATGTTTGTCTTTAGTTCAATGTTTGTTTTGTAAACGCCATTGACAATGAAGGGAATTTTTACGTCATAAAGTGGCAAAATGTGCCTCATTGTTAATGGTGTTTAATATTTGTGTTGGCACCGTTTGTTTTACATCCCCATTACATCACCTAATCATCATGAGTTAGACTTTAATATATTAGCGCCCCTCACTTCACCACACGGGAGTGATGTTTTAGGATATTTCCATTGGAAAAAACAAACAAACAAACAAACGTAGTATTATATTTAGACCAATAGGGTATTTGTAAGATTCTCATTTTGGCATTTCACAAAATGTGTCCGATTCTCCCATCCGTCAAAGTACCACATGAAATGTGTGTGGGATGTGGGTGCGGATTCCAGATGGACATCACATGACTGTAAAAAACCACTAGTGTGGTTCTGCGGCAGCCACTGAGTCAGGGAGGTGGACTGTGCCCAGCTGGCTTCAAACGGTGTTCCAGAATAGAACATGAAAGCTTCGGCGCGAGTGAATTATTCAAGATGCCTCTGAGGTATGCTGGACTCACGGAGGAAGTGTTTGGGCCTCAGGAAAAAGAAGGAACATTATTCCTAGCCAGGCTGTCTTGTTCCTATCCTTAAGGGTGGCGTGTACGTATAGCTGCACAGCGGCATCGCACACCATCAATAGTGGATTAACGAGCTCACAACGCACTGCAGTGCGATGCACTCTGAGCTTGTGAATCCGATATTCTTTGCGTGGTGCGGACACTGCGGTGTGCAGCCAGGTATAAATCAGGCTGGAGTGGAGGGAAAGGAGGGGGGGGAAGTGAACAGTTGTCTGCACTCTGCACACACAGTGCACACACGGCGCATACCGCAGGCTTACATACATGTACAAAAGCATTTCTAAAGGTCGCGGGTCATTTCCTTCACTTGATAGATCTTGAGAGGGTGTAATTGGCGAAAGAAAGTGGACCGTTCCGGCTCATTAGCCACGAAGCTAGTATGTGAAACTGACAACTTAAAGAAGACTCTCCCTGCATCGTTCACTAGTAATGTATGGGTGGTCCTATGGGTGGTCCTTGCACCTACAGCAGTGGTCCTCAGACATTTCAATGTGGACCCCCATTTGGAAATATGTTATGTCACGGACACCCATATGAGACGATTTTAGTCAGATAAAATTGTGTGATACTGTAGGGAGGGATCAGTGGAGAGAGTGAAACCTATGATCTAAATAGTTAATTTTCGTTCTCTCATTGGCCCTAACTTCTATCTGGTGAAATAACAGTGAATTAATGAATCATTTGTAGAAGAGTCTATCGGGGCAAGTATGAGCAGCATAAGTAGTTAACATAGCATCACAATCTTTTTAACCACAATCATTAAAACACTAGCCATGTTTTGTATGGAGAGTAGAGTATAGTTTGCTGCCTTCAGGGCGGGTGGTGGTCAGGGCAAACTTGTATATCTGCTAATTTTTAAAAACATTGAAAATGTTTAGAAGATTTTAGATCTTTTATTTCTTTTGACCATGAATCCTCTCTTCTGGAGGGGCCCTGGCACAACAACACATTTTCAGATGGGGGTCCGCAGCCAAATACATATCAATTTGGGGGTCCTTGGCTTGCCTTGAACAGGTTTTAGAACCACTGCCATTATATATCATTAGGCCGACGTTGGCAACGTCTCGGGTTGATTCCAACTGCGTGTCGGTCCCTCTCCCTCCCTCCCCAGCCTGGATTCCTTTCTCTCTCTACTGTCCCTTTTGTTCTAAATAAAGCTAAAGATGACACTGGAGAGAGACATTCCTTCCCGTTGTTGCACTTCAGCGTTTCCTTCACAGCGTCATCAGGGAAGCAGCAAGAGGCCCCCCTGGTACTTAGCGTCGCGCAAAACGATTCGGTGCTGTCTGCAATGTTAAGACATTCAGACGCGGCTCTGGCCATGAAATCGGACAGGAATGTTAATGGTTATGAAAGAATAATTGACTACAAATCTGGCCGCTCCAAAGATACCAAAAGCCTTTGATGAGAATAGCTAACGGAACACACAAGTCTGAGTTCATGCTGCATGCCATGCAGTCTTATTCATGCCAAGAGAAATGTGTCTGTAGTCTGTTACCGTAAAGTGGCACAATAAATATACAAGAGAGAGAGATTCCGAGCAGGACTTGATGTCTTCTCTTCTGTGTGGGTTCTTTTTTTTGTCTTCAGAATGGTGTTGTTCACCGAGACCTCAAACTAGAGAACATCCTTCTGGATGAAGAACTCAATGTCAAGGTAAGATGAACCATCATAACATTTAGATTGGTTGACGTCTTCATTGACAGAATCAAAATGCACAGACGTGTCAATTGCACACATTCGTCAAAAGGATAAACATAATACTGTATAAGAGAGCTTATTTCCATTATTTTCTTATTGATGTAAAGTGTGTGTGTGTGTGTGTGTGTGTGTGTGTGTCTGTGCATGCAGCCAGGGTCTGCATGTCATTTCCATATGAAGAGAGATAAAAGGAAGCATGTTCTGGAGAAAAATAAATAATGCTAGCATTGCATCTGGTAACCGGTAACCTCTGGCAACAGCTCCAACATAAAACGCAAACAAATCTCACATTCATGACATTGTGCTGGAATTCAATACCAGCCCCAGAATACGTTTAATATGTTGTCGAGGCATGTGTGCTCAGGACCGGCATTAAAAAAAAACACTGTGCCAGGTCCTATAACAAAACCCAGGGGTCATTCCTGGCCTTATTTGGTCATTCCACTCCTTATATGGGTACCGATACAAGGCCCGGGGGGAATGCACGGAATCTAAAAGGCAATTGGGCCAATCGGGGGTGGGTTAATGTAAGTATGCTCAAGTCTGTCCGTCAAAAGAAAACAGTGTTTGTGTGTGTGTTTGTGTGTGTGTGTGTGTGTGTGTGTGTGTGTGTGTGTGTGTGTGTGTGTGCGCGCGCGCGCGTGTGTGAGACTGTGTGTAAGTGTGCCTTCTCTCGGCAGCTTCTAGTTCATTCCATGCCGGATTCTTACCACAATTGCCTTTCACAGCACATACTGTACCACGCCAGGAAATACTGTAGGACTAATAAGCCTCAGTGGAATCCAGGGATAATGTATATATGCCTTCATACTAGCAGAAAAGTGTCATGTAGGCCAATGGTTCTCAACCTGTGGGCCAGGACCCTCAGTGGGGGTGGGGTATCCCCAGACGATTACTTTTGGGGGGGGTCGGTCTGAAAAGCTTAGGAACACTTGATGTAGGCAGTTATAGGCTTTGTTCGGACTAACAGGCAAACTGTTTTTGACTTTTTTGACTTCATGACTGACTTTCGCACATTATTTTCTTTATTTTGCAAGTGATTAGTTTATTCGGACACCGTTGACCTATTGAGCATCGGTTGCTGTGGTGATGACGAAAAGGACATGACGGTGTGACTGATGTTTTGTGGTATGACGGTGTGTGTGTGTGTGTGTGTGTGTGTGTGTGTGTCACTCACTGAAAATAGCACATCAACGTTCTCACAAAGCGCTGCATCGAGGCAACTGTTTGTGAATGTGCCCAGACTGAGACGGAAATCAGATTTATTTTAATCGCATTTCAACCCACAAAAGAATGTGATTCAAGTCTTATTACCGGAAATCAGTTGCCAACGTATGTTCTTTTGCTGATCATCAGACTTGATAAAAGTCTGATTCCAATATGAACAGTGGTGGAAAAAGTCCAGAATTAAAAAATGTAGGTCAAAGGTCAATCGAAATGGGTTTGAGAAGCTGCAGTGAAACAAACTGAAGGTCACATAGCAACTGGTATTTTTCTTTAATTATTTTCTTTTTATCCATGGAAGAGGTTGTGTTTTGGCTTCAGATTTCTTTTTTACCTATATACTTGCCATTAATATAGTGGTTACAACTGTATTCATTGATTGCCGTGGTGGGAGTTCTGCTCTGGCTTTGGTGAAATATTAAGTAGTTCCAGTCATTTTGTGGGGGGCACATGCAGGGGGCCACACATTAAAAGTAAATTAATCCATAAAACTAACATAATTTGTATTGTTGACCTATTTCTAAAATATTAGTGCAACTTTCGTTAATTGTTTACCCCTCTATCACACGGAATGTTTTTTGTGTCCATACTCCATATCACTACGCCCAAAAAATAGTTCCATGTGATAGATCGGTCAAAGTTGAACGAAAGTTGCGCTAATAGTTTAGAAATAGGTCAACAATACAAAAGGAAAGTTTTATGACTTAATTTACTTTTACTGCGTGGCCCCCAGTGCCCCCCACAAAATGACCGGAACTACTTAATATTTCAACAAAACCAGAGCAGAACTCCCACCACAGGACTCAGGCAATCAATACAGTTGCAAGCACTATATTAATGGCAAGTATTTCATACAGCTTAAGTTAAAAAAATCTGAACTAACCCTTTAAATAACTTTCCTCTAGTCTACTGGGTAAAAAAGAAGAAGAAAACTGTACCTCATCTCAGAAACAAACACATTTCACTTCAACTCTATATACTTTGATCTGCAAACTCAGTATGTGTCACATTGTGAACAGTGTTGCCATGTTCTGCTTATTATAAGTGACTTTGGGATTTGTTTTTCTGTAAAGTTGCTTGTAAATATTGATAGTTATTTATTTATTTATTTATTTGGATTGTTTCTAAAGTGCAGTTGCTTATTTGGGCTTGCTTCCAGTGGTTCTCAAACCTTTTCAAGTCAAGTCGACCCCCAAATTAATTAATTTGTCCATGGACATGGATAAATTCATCCAAATATGTTTGTGCCAGCTGGCACCCCGTACCAGAGTTGTGTTGCTAAGATTTTTCTAAAAGAAAAAGTTTAACTTTTTTCCCCAAAGATTATTTTAGAAAATCGGCAGTACAAGACATTAGATCTGTAAATTCTGCTATTTTCAAATATCCGATGCATATACGTCTGTGGCCAGCTTTTGGGCATGTTCTCATAGACCTGGTTGTTTACGTATTTCTCTCACAAAACCTGGAAACACTGATTGTGAACTTAATAATGTCGTCGTCACCCCCCCCCCCCAGAATAAGGATGCTGGGGCTCATGTGGTTAACAATAGTATAATCATCATAATAAACAGAAACAATGTGTTATAATCATTCCTCATCAGAATATAAACCAGAGGTCTAATAATTCCTCCGCTCCAGGATTCTGTATACATTGTAAAACAATGTAGACAAGTAGAGATCCCATAGTCTGACAATAGCCAGTGAAATTCTCAACCAAGTGCAGAGGAATTATATGATTACGGGAAAGTGATTGTTGTGCTATGAATGTGCGCACACATGTACAGTTATGTGTGTACAGTTATGTGTGTAAAGTTATGCGTGTACAGGCATTCTGGCCTAGAAGAATGTCTCACCCAAGAATCCAAGAGCGGTGGAATGAGTGGCTGAATCTCATGCGGGCTTAACTCTGGTCGGCTGACTGGCGCTGGTGCCAGGGAAGAATTTACACTGCTCGACACACAAACACACACACACACACACATGCACACAGACAGACAGACCACATGCACGCACGCACTCACGCGCGCACACACACACACTATTATACAAGGCTACTATCCTAGGTGTAGCGAAGAAGGGGAGGCTGACATGTTGAACCACACAACTCTTCTACTTCCACTTGGCTCATTCTGCTTCAGTAATCATAGTCACCTTACATAAATACACCATCAACACACATGAGTTGTATACATTACATTGTCAACCTCCGTCCGCGAGGTACCTCCCAGAACCGCCACTGCTCTTGAACACGCCTCTCTGTTACATGGAAATAAAGCTGTCATGTGTCTGGTACTGTCAACACCTCGGGGGGGGGGGGGGGGGGGGGGGGGGGGTGATAGTGTGCGAGCGTGCGTGTTAATAATCATTTCAGATAGAGTCAGTCAGCCTCGGTCCAGAGTTGACTGACTGCCTGTGGCTCTGGCAGCCTGGAGTGGCTGTGCCATTACATGACAGTTTGTTGGCCTGTGGTTCTTTGGTATCCCCTCACTCACACGGACCTGGCCCCAAGTCTCTCCCCTCACTCACACGGACATGGCCCCAAGTCTCTCCCCTCACTCACATGGACATGTCCCCAAGTCTCTCCCCTCACTCACACGGACATGCAGGCCCCAAGTCTCTCCCCTCACTCACATGGACATGTCCCCAAGTCTCTCCCCTCACTCACACGGACATGCAGGCCCCAAGTCTCTCCCCTCACTCACATGGACATGTCCCCAAGTCTCTCCCCTCACTCACACGGACATGTCCCCAAGTCTCTCCCCTCACTCACACGGACATGCAGGCCCCAAGTCTCTCCCCTCACTCACACGGACATGGCCCCAAGTCTCTCCCCTCACTCACATGGACATGGCCCCAAGTCTCTCCCCTCACTCACACGGACATGACCCAAGCTGACCACACCGTCTATTTTTGGGCCCTTTTGACCCGTTAAGACCTATAATGAGGCTGATGAATAGCCAACGCAAACATCTAAAATGACAGATGCTTTCCCAGTTTTAATGGGTTACAATGAACTGCTTTGGATTCTTGTTGGTTTTATTCTTGCCATATGGTTTGTGGTGTATACTCACTGAAAAGGAATCTGCACTATGGTTCTTTTGTTTATGTTTGTCATGTGTCACGTGTGTGTGCATGTATGTGCACTTGTGCCCGCCACTGCGGTGTGTGTGTGTGTGTGTGTGTGTGTGTGTGTGTGTGCGTGCGTGTTACAGTGAGAGAGCGAGTGTCTGTGTGCTTGTTGTTAATAGGTCAGTTGTGACTAATTAGGCCGTTATATCAGGACCTCTCACAGCAGTAGACATGTAGTCTGGATTGGTTTCTGCATTGCAGAAAGTGATAGGCTGCCTGTTCCATTTAATCATGTAAATCATGAATTTTATCTCCCTCCCTCTCGCTACCCCCCCCCCCCCCCCCCCCCCCCCCCCCCCCCCCTCTCTCTCTCCCTCTCTCTCTCTCTCTGGCTCTTGTTCTGCAGCTGGCCGACTTTGGCCTTTCCAACCACTTCCAAAAAGGCACCTTGTTGCAGACCTACTGTGGAAGCCCGCTCTATGCCTCTCCCGAGATCGTCAAAGGACTGCCCTACCAGGGCCCAGAGGTGTGTTGCTGCAGGGTTCATTCCCACTCATACAGCCAGAGCAGTGCAGCATTCAATCACAAGCCACAAATATCTATATCACAGCATTCATTTGCTATAATGTTTGTTTGTTTGTGTGTTTGTGCGTGTGGGGTAGGTGGACTGCTGGGCACTAGGAGTGTTGCTCTACGCCCTGGTGTACGGCAGTATGCCTTTTGATGGTGCCTGCCATGCGACCCTGACAGAGCAGATCAGCCAAGGCCGCTACCGCAGGCCCAACCCCCCCTCAGGTACACACCCACATGTTACAGTGGTTCCCAAAACGTGTTACTGCAGGAGACCCAAAAGAAACATTTGATGTCTCGTGGTGAAAAGAAGCTGCTTGGACTCCCCATGCATAGAAGGAAGCATGGGGTCAGTCCGTTGCTCTCCCCAGGTTGGCAGAGGGAAGGTATAGTGTCCAGGATTACATGATTAGATAATTGACGCTGGGTGAACGAAATGGGAAAAATCGTGGGCAAAAAATCCGAATCTTGAAAGTGTGAGAACTACTGATTTAGAAGGCAATGGATTAACTACTTAAGTTCTAAAGATGTCTACAGACGTCAAATAAAACCGTAGGAGGCCTATAGTACATCTACAGACGTCTTAAGGCGGTTGGAATGTTATATTGATTAATGTAGGCCCTAAGCTACATGTGGCTGTTTTGGATGATTTAGATATGCGATCTGTGGCTTTCAGTTCTGGTTCACGGACCTGGGGTCATTTTTGCCTTAAGCAAGTCCGCTGAGAATGGAAGGCACGCACGGCAGAAGCTACAATAATTAATTGATTAATAGCTGGCTCCAGTGTGTTAAAATAGCACAGTGGTGCCATCTCATCGACATCTGGCCCATGATTCGTATTGCCCGTTTGCCTGTTGATGTTCCAGGTGTTACTATTTGTATTCTGACCTGATCTGTTAATTCTATTGACTAGACTAAAAGACTAAGGTTTTTGATATTTAGTCGACTATAAGATTGACTAAGACTAAACAATTTCAGATGACTAAATCACTAAACCTATTCAAAAGAATAAGACTAAATCTGAATTTGCTGTCAAAAATGAACATTGCTGATCTGTAAACTCCGCCCCCCCCTCCAGATGCCTGTGCTCTCATCGACTGGTTGTTGACGGTGCGCGCGGAGGAGCGGGCCACGGTGGAGGACGTGGCCAACCACTGGTGGGTCAACTGGGGCTACGAGGAGAGCGTGTGCGACTGCCCCGTGTCCCCGCACCAGGACTGCCCCTCGCCGCTGCTGGCCCGCTACATCGACTGGCAGAACCGGGTCACCGCCACCACCAGCAGCTTGACGGTCGACCCCGCCCGCCCGTCCTCCGCCGGCTCCGTCCCCGCCGCTCACCCCTTCTACTTCAGCTTCCCCCTGAAGGGCGACCGCGGCGGCGGAGGAGGAGGGAGGGCGCGCGGCGCGCTGGCGCCCAGCCTGAGGAAGTCGCGCAAGGAGAACGCCATTCCCCAGACCGCGGCGCCGCGGGGCCCTTCCGGCGCGGTTTGCGCCAGCACGGCTCCCGTGACTGCCGCCGCTGCCGCCGCTGGGTCTGCCAGAAGCTCCAGTGCGGAGAGGAAGAAACCTAAAGGCATCCTGAAGCCCCAGAGGAGTTTTGACTCCGCTTTTCCAAAAGCCAACAAAGAAAAACCTCCCTCTCCGTCACATAAGGGCCCCCTTCAGCCTTACCACCCGCACGCGCTCCCCGATGTCCGGGCCACGACCCTCCCGCTGCCGCCCTCCGCTTTCAGCCAGCCGTCTTCCAAGATGCCCAAGAAAGGGATCCTGAAGAACCTGTATGGAGGGGAGTCGGGGTACGCCTCTGCTCCGGAGAGGGGGGCCTCTCGGTTGACCACACGAGGCGGCGAGGGTTCTGGCGACCTGTGCGACTACAAGCTGAACACTTCCCCTCTCAGAGCCGACGACGGCCCCACCATGTGCACAGAGGCGGTGAGGAGACGGAAGGGCATTCTGAAACGCAACGGCAAGTTCTCTCGCAGTCTGGACCTCCCCGACGACATTCACCTGTCGTCTTTGTCGGCCCCCATCGTGTTCCCCGAGGCGCTTCGGCGGCTCCTCCAGGGAGCTCCCATGGGGAGCGGCGGTGGTACGGAAGGGGGCTTCAGTCGGCCGCCTAGCGTGGTGAGCGAGGACAGCCTCTTCTCCTCCGACTCTTTTGACCTGCTGGATCTCAGTGTCCAATCGCGACGCAGGATTTTCTCTCGCAGCATGAGGCGAAGTGCCTGCAGCTCCGAAGAGGACTTGGAGGGACTCGGAGTGGAGGCAGACGGGCTGGAGTCACGCAGGGCTCGGCAGTGGGACACAGATGGGGATGGAGCAGTCTCACTGGAGGGCTTTAAGGACATGCTAAGATAGGCCTATATTAATGCATGTGACATTATGGATGTGAATGTCAGCACTTCGGTTCTGTCTCAGAAATGATACATGATGCCTGGTATGAGACATGTGTCTGTGGTAATCCACAACACCTCCCTGGAAGAGGTTTTTTTTGGGACCTTATATTTCCAATATGCATCTCAAGTACTATGTTGGACTGCAATGAATTGTCTGCCATCAATGAAAGCACTATATTTTTGGGAACACTTTGTCAGTATTGGGTGAAACATTTACACTATTCTGCACATCTTGGCACAAGAAGACCACACAGAGAGCAAATATACTGTAAACGTATACAGTAGTTGATTTATTTATTTGATGTATGGTCAAACATATAGTGGTGTAATCACAAAACGTTACATATCATGTCATCGAGTCAGTTTAATGAAATTGCATTGCTTTAATGACGAGTCTATGACCTCACCTGCACATGAGGTCCTATGTTTTGATAGCTTTATGACACATTTCTGTGTTTGGAAATATTTTGAGAGTGTAACTGAAATGGGTTAAGTCTGTCTGTGGGTTTAATAAATATAAATGGTGAATTTATACCAGTAAGACGCGTTAACGCGGGAAGCGAACGCAGCTATTGTGGCAGTCTGACACACACACAAAATGTTACTGTATATGTGGACCTGGCCCCTTTTGTGCCCATATATGGAGCTGAGTGATTTGTTTGTGATTGATGCAACACACTCCATATTTGGATACAGCGGGACAGACACACAGACAGACAGACATGATCTGCTAGGTCTCATAGTTAGTGCTCACTGCGTTCGCAAATAGTGCCGTTTATCCAAAGTGTGTATTACATTCACCCATTCGTGCACCGATGGCAGAGAAGACCATGAAGGCCTGTTCATCTCATCGGGAGCAGTTAGGGGTTCGGGGCCTTGCTCCAAGGACATTTTGACACTTAATCCAGAGGGAGCCGGAGGTCAAACTGGGAACATTCCCATTCCCAAGGGGGAGCTCCCCCAAATATTTAACCAATGTGACAAGTATCAACAAGAGCTTGTGACTAAATAATAACATCGGAACACAGGTTCAAGGTTCAAGGTTTCTTTATTTTGTCTCCCAAGGGAGAAATTTGTCTTGGACCCCAAGGACCCGCCCTGCAGCATACAGATACAATACAATACAATACAATACAATACACAATACAGGACAACAAAGGCACACAGTGACCCGTACAACATTTAAAAAAACCCACACACCAACATACCTAGTGCAAAAGAGGAAGAACATCACCTCATAAACTTCGTCTTCGACCCCTACCCTGTCTGCCCTCTGCAAGGACTCTGTTAAGGAGTGTGATTGACAGGTTATTTTGAACCATTTCCTGAACAGTTTTTGCCTGACAGCAACGCTATGATGGTGTCATTGTGAATCAATCTCTGGACAGTATAATGCAGCATGTCAAAAGTGACGTTAAACTAACATATACATACACAGTGCCTGCTATGTTGGGACTATGAATACATTAAACTGTAAATGTGGTATTTCACTACATCACAGAGTGTTGTACTCACTGTGCAGTGTGTGCACTGCAGTATTGAATGCGTCATTTGCTCCATTGCGCCAAACAGACAAGGTGTGATTGGGCAGGTGGATCACATTGCTTTCACTTAACCCCATTAATGCTGCTGTGGATTTTTGCATAGGTGGTTTGGGTACATTAATGTGGTTATAACTACAGTATGCCATTGTGTGTCTTATCATTTTCATTGTAATGAATGTATGCAATGAATTCTTTTGCCATTTTGGGTACTTCCATCTGAAAATAAATTATGTGAATCTTGTGTTACTCTTTCTGGCTTTGTGGACAGAAATAGCGGACGCTAAAATAGCATAGTATTATTGATGAGATAGGAACTTGACAGATTTGTGTTTCTGGCACGCTAATCCATTCACACAGATGTCAAAATGTTGCTAAAAATAAGTACAAAGAATTGAGAGAAAACATGGAAAGTAACATGTCAGGATCTAAGCACGTTCTAGAGATACAAATGAGTTTTAAAAACAATAACGGCCGTTATAAAGCACCAGGCCCTCTGAACGAAATGGCATTTTTTTTTAGACAAATTACTGTTCTTTTCCAAATATTTCTCATTCTGCACAGTTAACCCAGTCTGGGCGGGAACCCCTTTTGGTGTTTTAAACATGTTATAATTTAGCTATTGAAAAATAGCAGATCTACAAGCTCATAGCGCGCTACGAGCTTGTAGGTCTGCTATTTTTGAAAAACATTCACTTCTTTCAAAGTGAATGTTTTTAACTCAGGTCTAAATGGGTTAAGAGGTCACTTTCCTGTTTTTTGGTCCCAAATATGAACAGCAAACGAATGTGGCATTAGTGTTCGTGACATGCCAACCGCTATCCATTTGATAAACTCCAGGGCCATGCAGTCTCCATAAACAAAGAGCCACATTTACTCATGCTTTCATTTACTCTAGTCTAAAAGCATCTGAAGAACCAACCACCCCAACAGAATCAAAAGGTCAGAAATACTTGAGTGAGCATGAATAATGGGCTGCTTTCATTCAGTGTAGCCTCTCAGTGGTTTATGCAGTAAAATGAATGGTAATCAGAAGTGGACATATGTTTTCAATCATTTACATTGTAACCTATCCAGGAATTTCTTATCCAGGAATTCAGGCTATATTGTCCCCATTGTGTGTGTGTGTGTGTGTGTGTGTGTGTGTGTGTGGGGGGGGGGGGGGGGGTGCGTGCGTATATGCATGTGTGCTTGTCTGCATGTGTGAGTTTCCACCTGACCATTCACGTGCAGGTCAAAGGGCTTTTGTGCATGCCACGGAAAATATAAACATCTATCTACACTTTGCCACAGCCGAAAAAACAACATCTTTTTCCACCATTGTTTCCATTGTTGACTTTGAAGGAATTCTCCTCTAAACAGCGCTCTCATATCCTGTAGTGCTCCTTCTAACTTAATGGACTGAGCCTCTGATGAAACAAATGAAAGCTTACCACCGGCTCTTGTTTACATTTGAGTAGACAAGTCTGGCATGCACAGCTTTATACCAGTTGGTTCTTTAAGTGAGGTCCGTGGAGGTTCCAGGGCGTCAATGGAAGATACACTAGTAGTATTAGGTTACAACAAATCTTTTCAAAAGGGGGTCTGCGACCTAATAAGTATCAGTTTGGGGGTACTTGGACATAAAAACCTCTAGTCATTCTATAGGACCCAGTTTCCAACTTTAGTTCAGGCATCTGTTGGGGCACTAATGCAACAGGACCCCAGTTTTGTGTCTGTCAATCAACTAAACTCAACTTCATATAAAACCATTAATGCCAAATGTGTCAACCTTCTTCATGCTCTCTGACTGGAGCCCCGTGGTGGGCATAGCATCAACCCCCCTAAGTTTATACACGCCTCCATTAGGCTAGTAACATTTTACAGGTGGCATAGCTCTGAATGAACTCCCAACATTTTACACATGTCTAGCGGTTGAACAGCAGAGCAGAGGAACAATAATGACATTTCAAATAACACTTGTTTTGAATCCATCTCTTGGTTTGAGAGTGGACAGTCGGGGTTCGATTCCCTGGTCGGGTCATAGGCTACCAAGGTCTATGAAAATGGGAGCGAATGCCTCAGAGTAGGCACTGTGCGTCCATCAAGGGTCGGATTGGGGGTAAGTCACTGTGACATATCGTGTATTATAGCGTCATGTCCAGGGAAGGTCTTGTCTGGGAGAAGTACTTGTACATACACGAAGCTGCCTCACTCTACAATGTCTACACTGTAAACAGGAGACCTATATGGATCGGCAACGCTCACTTGTTTTGAAAAGTTAAATTACCTTACAACTGTTGTTCCCAAAGTTATTTTAATTAATGTTTACACCACGTATGCATTACAGACAGAAGGGGGACATACAGAATTTAGACTATTTGCTGCTCAGTCACAATGTCTATATGCAGAGCAAAACACTGTAGGCTACTATTTGAGTTAACATGGGCTTAAAGCTGCCTATGAGGAATTGTGCTTGGGAAGAGGATACAGCAGGGTTATATAAATTCCAGCTCAGTGTTGCCAAAAAATAAAAGACAAATTTATAGTAATTTACATATTTTCCAGGTACAAACAAGGATGTTTAAAAACAGATTGTAATCAATCAATCAATCAATCAATCAATCAATCAATCAATCAATCAATCAATCAATCAATTTGGGGGTGTTACCCCCTGTAGTGGCAGCAGAATATTGTACAGTACACCAACAAAGAAAAGGGTAGATGGAGAAGAATACTGTAGTTTGCTTCAGCTCCAATTATGGTAGCGTTTTGCAGGAGCATATTCATCATCTGCTGGGGGTGAGTATCTTCCTCATGGAAACTTCAGATAAACCAGATTAACGATACGCATCCCACTATAGCCCACACTGCTGTGACGAAAAGAGAGTTGAGCCAGAAGGCAAAGCTCTCTCTCTACCGAGCAATCTTCGTTCCTACTCTCACCTATGGTCATAAAGTGTGGATCATGACCGGAAGAATAAGGTCGAGAATACAAGCGGCCGAAATGAGTTTTCTCCGACGGGTGGCTGGCATCTCCCTCAGAGATAGGGTGAGAAGTTCAGTCACACAGGAGAGAGACTCGGAGTAGAGCCGCTGCTCCTTCGCCTGGAAAGGATCGAGCCAGCTTAGGTGGTTCGGGCATCTGGTTAGGATGCCTCTCGAGCGTCTCCCTAGGGAGGTCCTCGATGCACGTCCCACTGGGAGGAGACCCCGGGGCAGACCAAGGTGCAGATGGATCATACGTGGGTCATACGTCTTGTATCAAGGCAAGAGCCAGTGCACTGAGGCCCAGATTGCTACTATAGGCTACTACTCCTCAGATAACTGCGCTGAGGCCTGTGTCCAACAACTACTAGAGCTGGAGACAGACAAAGAAGGGAATCCATCTGTAATCATTTCTGTTCTCTGTCCCATAGGATTGGGGAGCAGAGCCTAATCATGATGATCAGCTCGCACCTGGGTCCGGGTGTCGACGCCTATAAATGCCTGCTTCCCCAGCTCTGCTCTTTTCAGTTTGCTCTCGACCTGCACCTTTCCCACCATGCACTCTTTTCAACATTTCTGTTAATACATTCAACACTCCTGTTGGCAAGGAACTCGAGAGCATCATTAAAAAACTTTGGCATATAGTAAGTACCGACCCACACACAAGTAGGTAATGTATTCAAAGATCCCCCAAGGGTGGTTTACAAACGTCCTCCAAATTTGAGAAATGTATTAGTAAAATCAGATCTACCTCTCCTAAGAAAAGGTACTTTTCTAGATGTCCCAGATGGGAACTATAGATGTGGAGCCTGCACACAGTGCAATTTCACTACGAAGTGCACCACCTATAACCACCCTCACACAGGGAACAAATAAATAAGATTAGAGGGCTCATTTCCTTTAATCAAAACAATGTTGTGTATCTAATATCATGTCCCTGTGGTCTCGCCTATGTAGGAAAGACCACCAGAGCTCTCAAAACCAAGATTGCTGAACACCGGAGCAACATACGCACCAGGGATCAACGCAGTCCAGTGGCCTTACACTTTGCTGAAGCACAACATAGTGTCTCCTCCCTGAGATACATTGGTATAGAACACGTTAAAACCCCAAGAAGGGGAGGTAACATTGATAACCTTTTATTAAGAAGAGAAAGTTACCACATTCATACTCTTCAAACCATGATGCCGAGGGGCCTAAACCAGGAAGATGAAATTGGACACTTTCTGTAGAAACCTTTTTTGGTTTGTTTAGAGTGAAGCTCTGCTTCTCCAACAGTTTTTTTATTTTTATTTAAAAAGTAAAAAATATGGTTAAAAAATGTACTGTCCTAAGCTTTAAAAAGTGGCCTCCTGCGTTGAATAAATCCAACCTGGTGCATATGTTGTTGTTTCATGTATATCTTTTGGTGTGTATTATATAGTTTTGGTTTCTTTATGTAGTTCCTTTGGTTGTTATCTTGATTGTTCTTTATCTATTCTTACATCAGTATTTTCCTGCTTTTCAGTTTAGTTGCTAGAGTTTTACCTTACAAAAGGAAAACAATACAACAAAAGGAATAACATTGGAAATGTAATTTAAGCCCACAGACCTAGTAGATAGTAGATCTTTATTTGATGTACCGGTGAAATGAGTATAGATATGTATGTCTTTTTAAAATGTTTTTTTTTTTTTTTTAATTAGTGCACTAGAACAGACTATATTTACATCAATATGTCTGGGTCCCCACCTACTCACTCAGGGTTGACGTGTCACACCTGCAGTGATGGGTTAATGGGGGCACTCCCTTAGTATAAAAGTACAAACTTTTGTGTATGTTCACATGACCTGATGAAGATCAAATAGATCGAAACGTTGTCAGTATTTCAATAAAGAACATCTTTCTTATACCTGTGGTGTGCGGGCTCCATCCAATACCTACAATACATTCAACACGCACACACATACATTTCACTCATGCATACACGCACTACACTGCCTACTGATTTCCACACATCTGTTTGCTCCTGATTTGGTTTGATTTCTTAATTTTGATGACTTAAATTAATTAATATTTCATTTGAGTATATGTATTTTTGTTGTATACTTGGCACCCCTAGGCCAGGTCTATAACACAACACTATACAATCAATTCACATTCATCATGTGAACAATATATGTTCCTGTATGAGATGCAAAGATGAGGTCAATATATTCATTTATTTTATTTTATTATGTGATTACTTCACCTCGAATGAAATTCTGAATGTCCTATTTTCCTGGTCATAGATTTGAGGGAACGCTGCGCCCTCTTGTGGAGAATGGCTTGAACTGCATGCGATGTTTCATGTTCATCTATTCTCAATGGAGCTAAAGGTAAGTGAACTGTAGCCTCCTGGTAAAACCACTCTCCCTGCTGGACAACATTTAATTCTGCCACGAGCATTGAGTAGGCCAAGGGTTTACCCAGGTCCAGTTTGATCATGTTTAGATTTTTGTGATTTTGATTTCATACAATTTCTCTAATGCTCACATGGATATTAATGGGGGGTGAAACCTAGTAAAGGCCAAATAAGGATTTGCAATGTGTACGCTCATTGACATATAGTTTTTAAGTGCCAGAGAGATTGATTATGCTGCAGTACAAAGCATATTACTCACTACTCAGTAACAAAGTTAAATGAGACTATTTGACCTACATTTATTGTGTGTTGCACTTCAGAATTGAGTTGAGTAGGCCTAATAGTGACACACACATTACATTAGTGATACACACTTGAATTATTCTATTTTTTATGTATTATACGTTTATTGTAGCCTGGTCACTTGGTGGCATTGAGTGGGTCACAGGTGAGTGGACTTGTCTTAGAGAATATTATATAGGCTACAAACTACTCTGTCTATTTATTTACTACTATAGTCTGTATTAAATACTGATGTGATGCATAAAAAAGGTCAACAACGCCTGTACTGCCTAAGGAAATTGGCTAAGTTCAATAATAATAATAATAATACATTTTATTTATAAGGCGCCTTTCAGGGCACTCAAGGTCGCCGTACAGGTTAAAAACAGTACAAAAACACAGTTAAAAGCAGAACAAAAACACAGCTTGCAGCAGAAGACACAGGTCATGCAGGGTCATAGGCCTGCCTAAACAGGTGGGTTTTGAGGTGGGTTTGGAAAGTGGTGATAGAGTCCATGTTTCTGATGTCAGGGGGGAGGGAGTTCCAGAGGTGAGGGGCAGAGCGGCTGAAGGCTCTTGACCCCATGGTGGACAGACGGGCTGGGAGGACTTTCAGGGTGAGGGAGGAGGCAGACCTGAGAGACCGGGTGGGGATGTTGACGTGGACAAGGTCAGACAGGTATGGGGGGGCGAGGTTATGGATGGCCTTGAAAGTATGGAGAAGGATCTTGTAGTCGATGCGTGATTTTATGGAGTTGGTGTAAAACAGGGGTGATGTGACTGATGACAGGGGTTCTGGTGATGATACGTGCTGCAGTGTTCTGGACCAGTTGGAGTTTATGGAGAAGTTTGTGGGGGAGACCAAAAAGAAGGGAATTACAGTAATCCAGACGGGACGTGACGAGAGCATGAACCAGGATTGCGGTACTGTGGGGAGTGAGTGAGGGGCGAAGGCGGTTGATGTTTCTGATGTGGAAGTAGGCAATGTAAGTAGGCACCTTTGTCAATGTCGACAAGACTGATGAAACTGTTTTACAGTGCCTACATCGAGTCCGTCATTTCTTTCTCCATTATCTGTTGGTATGGTAATCTCTGCATCAGAGACAAAATTCCCTAAGGAAAATTGTAAAAGTGGCCTCTAAAATCATTGGCTCACAAATGAACGGCCTAGACCAGATCTTTAAGAAACAGGTACTTAACAAAGCCCTGTGTATCCGATCTGATGCTGCTCACCCACTATACGGAGAGTACATCCTTCTCCCATCAGGCCTTCGCTTGCGAGCCCCCTGTGCCACAAAAAACAGGCACAAACATTCCTTTGTCACACACTGAATGCTGCTGTGGGTGTGGGTAGATCGAGGATATAACCTTATGATAAGCACTTTTTTACTTTTTACTGTTTTATCTCGTGCCTATGTCTATGCCCATGCACTTTTATGACCTATCGCATAGCACTTTAACGCCTGCACTTTAATGGTTGTGTGCACCTATTGTACTCTGGTATCCGCTATGTGAACTGTTTGTTTGTTTGTACTGTTTCATTAATTGTTTAAAGTACTGTCTATGCTGCAACCCAATTTGCCCTTCGGGGACACTAAATAAACTTGAACCTTGAACCTATTGATTTGTCAGTCATTTAAAACCTTCATTCACTGTCTGCGTCTGGTGGCTGGTGTCCGGACAAACTATATGCATCCGTTAAATCAGTGGTTCTCGAAGTGAGGTCTGGGCACCCCCAGGGCCCAGGGGTCCTTGAAAGGGTTCCAGGTGTTCCCCAGCAAAATCAATTATAGGAACCAAATGGAACCGTACATGTTTGTAACTACATGACAGCTGTACAAAATGGAACCAACTGTAAATCAACCAATGGACATTATGTCTCATCCAGGATGTGTAATTATGCTCTGCTGGAGAACACGCACACAGGCTATACATTGGCATGCATTTACTACACATTTCTGTGGCCCACTTACAGTGAATGGGTTCAACCTGCAGTGGAAACAGCAGAGAAATCCTCCAGATTGGCACACAACCACTGGCAGTGATGTACCATTAATGTTGTTAACTTCTCGTTATCATTAGAAATGTTTTAATGTGACTTATTTATTATGAACTTAAATTTGTAATCGTGACAGTACTCGGTATCATTGCCATTTAGATAGAAATGTGTGCAGATGAGAAAACCCCGCGTCCAAGCTCACTATGACAGTGGTTCCCCAGGGGGTCCCCAGCTAAATCATTACATAGTTTGGAACCAAATGGACCCTTATGAATCTCTGAGAGTGTACCAAACGGACCCCCATTTGAACACTGACTTCAATTAACATTGATTTTACAACATAAATCGGGGGTCCCAGAGTTAGAAATGCCATTAAATGGGGGTCCGTAGACGAATCCATGCCAAACTGGGGGGTCCTTGAAATTAAACGGGTTGAGAATCTCTGGCATATCTTTTCAAATGGGGGTCCGCGGGCTAATTAGTGTCAATTTGGGGGTCCTTGAAATTAAAAGATTTGGGCTACAGTATGCCAATTCTGGACATACTGTCACGACATACTGTATGGACACGCTGCTGGCATACAGTTTGTGTGACGTGTGACGTGTTTTGTGTGACGACACCTGGGATGTGATATAGCCACGCGGACAGTATTTGCAGGCAAATTTAGTTATATTTATAGATATTTAAATAAATATATACAATATAATTCAGGTGTATGACCATGGCCTTGGGAGGGGGAGCTGACAATGATTATCTTTCCACTGCCATTCTGAAACAGAAGATAAGACCCAACAGACTTATCGTTGATGAAACGGTCAATTCAGACAATAGCGTGGTCTCTCTCTCGCAGGCCAAAATGGATGAGCTGCAGCTGTTCCGCGGAGACACTGTGCTAATGAAGGGGAAGAAAAGGAGGGAGACTGTTTGCATTGTTCTCTCTGAAGACACCTGTTCTGATGAAAAGGTCCGTATGAACAGGGTTGTCCGCAGCAATCTGAGGGTCCGTCTGGGGGATGTCATCAGCATTCATCCGGTTCCTGATGTGAAATATGGCAAAAGAATCCATGTGCTCCCAATAGATGACACTGTAGAGGGCATCACTGGAGACCTGTTTGAGGTCTACCTCAAGCCATACTTCCTTGATGCTTTCAGACCAATTCGCAAAGGCGACATCTTCCTGGTCCGGGGTGGCATGCGTGCTGTGGAGTTCAAAGTGGTAGAGACTCAGCCCTCCCCCTACTGCATTGTGGCCCAGGAAACAGTCATCCATTGTGAAGGGGTACCCATCAAGAGAGAGGATGAGGAGGAGTCCCTGAATGAGGTTGGCTATGATGACATTGGAGGAGTGAGGAAGCAGCTTGCGCTGATCAAAGAGATGGTGGAGCTACCTCTTAGACACCCTGCGTTGTTCAAGGCAATTGGAGTCAAGCCACCACGTGGTATCCTACTGTATGGACCCCCTGGAACAGGAAAGACCCTGCTGGCTAGAGCTGTAGCAAATGAAACTGGAGCCTTCTTCTTCCTTATCAATGGTCCTGAAATCATGAGTAAGATGGCTGGAGAAAGTGAGAGTAACTTGAGAAAGGCCTTTGAGGAAGCAGAGAAGAATGCCCCAGCCATCATCTTCATTGATGAGCTTGATTCCATCGCCCCCAAGAGAGAGAAGACTCAGGGAGAAATTGAGAGGCGTATCGTGTCTCAGCTTCTCACCCTGATGGATGGTCTGAAGCAGAGAACTCATGTCATCGTCATGGCTGCCACCAACAGGCCCAACAGCATTGACACAGCTCTTAGGAGATATGGGCGTTTTGATAAGGAGGTGGACATTGGAATCCCTGATGCAACAGGCAGACTGGAGATCCTCCAGATTCACACCAAGAACATGAAGCTGGCTGATGATGTTGACATTGAACGGGTGGCCAATGAGACCCATGGGCACGTGGGTGCAGATCTTGCTGCTCTTTGCTCTGAAGCAGCTCTGCAGGCCATCAGAAAGAAGATGGACCTGATTGACCTGGAGGATGACACCATTGACGCCGAAGTCTTAAACTCGTTGGCTGTCACCATGGAAGACTTTAAATTTGCCATGGGTCAGAGCAACCCATCAGCACTGAGGGAGACAGTGGTCGAAGTTCCCAACGTCAGCTGGGAAGACATTGGAGGTCTGGTTGATGTCAAGAGGGAGCTGCAGGAGCTGGTACAGTATCCAGTGGAACACCCAGAGAAGTTCCTGAAGTTTGGCATGACCCCGTCAAAGGGTGTGCTGTTCTACGGACCACCCGGTTGTGGTAAGACCCTGCTGGCCAAGGCCATTGCTAACGAATGCCAGGCTAACTTCATCTCCATCAAAGGACCTGAGTTGCTCACTATGTGGTTCGGCGAGTCTGAGGCCAACGTGAGAGAGATCTTTGACAAGGCTCGCCAGGCGGCCCCTTGTGTGCTGTTCTTCGATGAGCTGGACTCAGTAGCCAAGTCACGGGGTGGCAGCGCTGGAGATGCTGGTGGTGCAGCAGATCGTGTCATCAACCAGATGCTCACGGAGATGGACGGCATGAACAGCAAGAAGAACGTCTTCATCATTGGAGCCACCAACAGACCTGACATCATCGACCCCGCCATCCTGAGACCTGGCCGTCTGGACCAGCTCATCTACATCCCCCTGCCCGACGAGAAGAGCAGGATCAATATTCTCAAGGCCACCCTTCGCAAGAGCCCCATCAGCAAGGATGTGGACATTGACTTCCTGGCCAAGATGACCAATGGCTTCTCTGGAGCTGATCTCACAGAGATCTGCCAGCGGGCGTGTAAGCTGGCCATCAGAGAGAGCATTGAGAATGACATTCGCAGAGAGAAGCAGAGGGAGACATACCCTTCAGCTATGGAAGTAGACCGAGACCCCGTGCCTGAGCTCAGGAAGGACCACTTTGAAGAGGCTATGCGCTTTGCTCGTCGTTCTGTCAGTGACAACGACGTCCGCAAATATGAAATGTTCTCACAGACGCTGCAGCAGAGCCGTGGTTTCGGCTCCTTCAAGTTCCCCACCAGGGCTACAGGGGGCAGCGGCCCTCTTTTCAACGAAGATAACGATGACAACCTTTATGGATAAACACTGCTGCACAATGGCAAGCAAGTACTGTCTCCCCCTTCTCCACTCCTTCCATTGGCTCCCAGTTGCTGCCCGTTCAGTGTACAAAACTCTGATGTTGGCCTACAACGCAACCAAAAGCAACCCTAGTACCTTCAAAGTCTGATCCAACCCTACAACCCCTCCCGCTCACTCGGATCAGCTAACACAGGGAAGCTGTCTGAACCTTACCTAAAACATCGAGGACAACACTCCACATGTCCCAGACTCTTCTTCCTTCTTGGGGAACAACTCCCCATTGCAGTTAAAACTGTAGATTCACTCCCGACTTTCTGCCGCAATCTGAGGACTCACCGCTTCAGACTCCACCTTTGCCGGCATTTGACCTAGCTTTGACGACCATGTACACTTATTTTTAAAATGTAATTGTGATAGCATGTTATGGTATCCCATGGGTTCTATAGTTTCAGTGTACAGATAGATAGCTTTGATTGTTATACTTTTAGTTAGTTAGTTACTGATGCTAGCTAGGTTCATGGTTTACCTGTGATCCTAGTTTACTGAGGCACTATACTGCCTACATTTGATGTATGTGATACTGATACCTTGCAGTTACTTGTACATCGCTTTGGATGAAGAGTGTCTGCTAAATTCCTAAATGTTTTAAATTGTAGATGGGATACACGATCTAACCATTTTCTAACCATTTTTAGTACTTTGTGCTTGATCATGCTTCTTGCATGTGTTCCTTTTTTGTATTGATTTGATTTTGAGACTGCATTTATCCACTTAACCAATATTCATGCCTGTGTACCAAGATTTCTCATCTCTTGTAACAAAGTTTTTTTATTTAGTATTTTTTTAAATAGGGGTATCCAATTCATAAGAGGTAGTGAGTGTACTTTTCTTTCTGGATACCGTGCATTTATATAGTTTTTTTCACATTTGTTTTGCATTTTTCTATTATTATTATTCTTAGTGATCTTTTTGCTACACATGGTAGTTCTTTTTTAGAATGTTTTGAATGTTCCTGTACTTCAGTGATGCTCCAGCTTTTTAATGTCAAGGACCCCCACTTTGATCTGCATTAGACCACATACCCCCATTTGGTATTATTTATTTGTTTCTCTATAGAGCTCGATAGACAAAAGTAAAATCCTTAGTGTTAATTAACCTCACCCTGAGAGAGTGTACACACATAGAGCCATTTGGTTCCACTCTCTGAGTTACAGGCATCCCTATGGATCCATTATAACTATCAATAGCTCAGCTGGGGACCACATGGAGCGTCTCTTGAATACATGTATACTTTTCAGATATGTTTTAGATGGCCCTGGCCTTCATGGCTGCTATGTCCCCTGGCTGACAACCGGTGCTGATGATGTCACAGTACTGATGACAAAGAAGCTACAAACCTTGCAAAATACATTTGTTATGTTGAGCCTTCGACCTGGCGGAAGGCTTTGGACAGATAAGTTCAAATGGTGGTCATGTACATAGACATGAAGGCTAGATGGCTCAAGTCGGAGTCTCCGACGTAGTTCTCCCGGAGGCCATCTTGCTGCGTGTTCTATAGCTCAAACAAAAATACTCATAACTCGCTCAAATCTTGACGGATTTACAAATGGGTTGGTTTATTACAAACGTTATGAACGTGGCTATGATTCAGGATTATTAACACATTTTGTCCCTGCCCGTCTGAAGTTTTGCCATTGATGATGAACGGAGAAATGACGTCGCGCCAAACATGACATAAATTAAACATCGAAACATTAAACGCAATTGACATTGAATAATAAGGGACCACCTCATGTACCTTATTTAGCAATGTCAAATGTCCAACATAAATTGATGCACGATGACAAGAGCACCCCTCATTGATATCACACGGGCGTGCTTTTTTGTATGAACGTCATATAAAAGAATATAAGTATGCAGCGGTCTCTGGCGTTTATGACAAACCGTTTGAAAATTGGTTATGGTTACTTAAAATGCACATGCCCCATAGACACAATGTTATGAGTGAGTGAGCTGCACCGAAGTAAGCTGGCCACCACGTAGCGACGTCACTCTCCATTGGCCAGCAGAGCCATCTAGCCACTTTTTGTCAGTAGAAAGTACCAAAATCAATCAGTAAACTGGAATCAAGCACTCTTGACAACAGGTGCCTAACATCACAGAACCAACCTCATAAATTGTCATACAGGTACTTTGTGTCTATTTCACCACCGCACAATAGCCCTGGCAATGGTGAGTACAGTACATACAGTAAATAGGCAGACACACTGACTGACGTCATAGATGTGCGCATGTCTGTGTGTGTGTGCCCAGTGTGATTCCTGTTACTTGCTTTGGCCGGGCAAACACCCAACCCCCATCCAAACCATCCCCACCACCAGAATATTGTTCCTGTGCCATGACAGAAGATTACACCACCTGTATGCCGATAGAGCACTCACTATTTCCTAAAATATCTTGAATAGAACAAAGATTAGATTAGATTAGATGTCTTTATTATCCACAAGGGAAATTTGTTTTGCTCAAGTCAATGGTAAAATAGTCTCCCCATCAATATTTGACTAAAGAGAGCTGGCCTTTATAGTTCAAATGTATTAACAGAACACTTCATTTACTTTAGAAACATGAGATCTCTTATAATGATGGCACAGGGGAGGCTGTTCTACTTTCTGATGGTGAAAGAAAGCAACAGTAATGAGGCACTGATCTATTTTAGCAAACTATCATGACAATGTAACTGAGCTATGTGACTAAGATGCTCAAGTCGTCTGGAAAGACTGACTGCATGTGTTACTCGGGAACGATGCAAGTTCGGTGCATAGTGCATACCCAACTCGGGTATACGCAATACCCATTGTACCTGTTGTCAGAGTACCCCGTTGTACCCGTCTGTGTCTTTTTTATGCATATGTGGAGTTCTGTGTGAGGTATGCCCATATATGGAGACCAGGCCAGTCTATGATGTTAGCCATCATAATAATGACATCAGGGTACTCCATATAAGGGGATTTGTGGATTTATCAACATTTTGGGGAGATCTGCTGATTGGACCGACTTCCCAGTCAGAGTAGTCTGATTCGATGCCAAGTTTCAAGTAAATTAACTGTCAGTGATGTACCAATAATGGTTAGGTTATACCATTTGAACTGTTTTGTCAGGAAGATGGAATCTAAATTCATATCCAGTGCCATATAAGAGAGAAATATGTGCAGATGTTAACGTCCAGTGTCCAAGCTGATTCAAGACACTCATAGGTGAATACGTGGCATTATTCAACGAGCGTAGCAACGGTTTGTGTTGTGTGTGACCAATAGACCATAGCTCTGGTATATATACATATATAAATCAGCTAATGTTAGACCAAGAGCTTGAAGGATTAAGGTATTGCTTCTTTATTAGTTAAATATATTAATCTAGGTGGTTGACCATGGCCTCAGTAGGGGAATCCAATGATGATCATCTTTCCACTGCCA
The DNA here is from genome assembly GCF_963924005.1 of Protomyctophum bolini. NCBI lineage: Eukaryota > Metazoa > Chordata > Actinopteri > Myctophiformes > Myctophidae > Protomyctophum > Protomyctophum bolini. The sequence continues at coordinate 43,996,209 of NC_137866.1, forward strand.
TTCTAAAAAGGAAGAACAGGCCCAATAGACTGGTCGCTGATGACTGTGTCAATGATGACAATAGTGTGGTCTATGTCTCTCAGTCCAAGATGGATGAGCTGGGCATGTTCAGAGGAGACACAGTGCTGCTGAAGGGGAAGAAAAGGAGAGAGACTGTTGCGATAGTTCTTAATGGGGAAAACTGTTCTGATGAAAAGGTTTGCATGAACAGGGTTGTCCGCAACAATCTGAGGGTCCGTCTGGGTGATATCATCAGCATGCATGCGATTCCTGATGTGAAATATGGACAGCGAATCCATGTTCTCCCAATAGATGACACAGTAGCAGGGATTACTGGAGATCTGTTTGAGCCCTACCTCAAGCCTTACTTCGAACAGGCTTACAGGCCCATTCATAAAGGCGACATCTTTCTGGTCAGGGGTGGCATGCGTGCTGTGGAGTTCAAAGTAATTGAGACTGATCCCTCCCCCTGCTGCATTGTTGCACAGGAAACAGCCATCCACTGTGAAGGGGAACCCATCAAGAGAGATGATGAGGAGGAGTCCCTGAATGAGGTTGGCTATGATGACATTGGAGGAGTGAGGAAGCAGCTTGCGCTGATCAAAGAGATGGTGGAGCTGCCTCTTAGACACCCTGCGTTGTTCAAGGCAATTGGAGTCAAGCCACCACGTGGTATCCTACTGTATGGACCCCCTGGAACAGGAAAGACCCTGCTGGCTAGAGCTGTAGCAAATGAAACTGGAGCCTTCTTCTTCCTTATAAATGGCCCTGAAATCATGAGTAAGATGGCTGGAGAAAGTGAGAGTAACTTGAGAAAGGCCTTTGAGGAAGCAGAGAAGAATGCCCCAGCCATCATCTTCATTGATGAGCTTGATTCCATCGCCCCCAAGAGAGACAAGACTCACGGAGAAGTGGAGAGACGCATCGTATCTCAGCTTCTCACCCTGATGGATGGTCTGAAGCAGAGAACTCATGTCATTGTCATGGCTGCCACCAACAGGCCCAACAGCATTGACACAGCTCTTAGGAGATATGGGCGTTTTGATAAGGAGGTGGACATTGGAATCCCTGATGCAACAGGCAGACTGGAGATCCTCCAGATTCACACCAAGAACATGAAGCTGGCTGATGATGTTGACATTGAACGGGTGGCCAATGAGACCCATGGGCACGTGGGTGCAGATCTGGCTGCTCTTTGCTCTGAAGCAGCTCTGCAGGCCATCAGAAAGAAGATGGACCTGATTGACCTGGAGGATGACACCATTGATGCTGAACTCCTGAACTCCCTTTGTGTCACCATGGATGACTTCAAATGGGCACTGACCCAGAGCAACCCATCAGCACTGAGGGAGACAGTGGTCGAAGTTCCCAACGTCAGCTGGGAAGACATTGGAGGTCTGGCTGATGTCAAGAGGGAGCTGCAGGAGCTGGTACAGTATCCAGTGGAACACCCAGACAAGTTCCTAAAGTTTGGCATGACTCCATCAAAGGGTGTGCTGTTCTACGGACCACCCGGTTGTGGTAAGACCCTGCTGGCCAAGGCCATTGCTAACGAATGCCAGGCTAACTTCATCTCCATCAAAGGACCTGAGTTGCTCACTATGTGGTTCGGCGAGTCTGAGGCCAACGTGAGAGAGATCTTTGACAAGGCTCGCCAGGCGGCCCCTTGTGTCCTGTTCTTCGATGAGCTGGACTCAGTAGCCAAGGCACGCGGTGGCAGCGCTGGAGATGCTGGTGGTGCAGCAGATCGTGTCATCAACCAGATGCTCACGGAGATGGACGGCATGAACAGCAAGAAGAACGTCTTCATCATTGGAGCCACCAACAGACCTGACATCATTGACCCCGCCATCCTGAGACCTGGCCGTCTGGACCAGCTCATCTACATCCCCCTGCCCGACGAGAAGAGCAGGATCAACATCTTCAAGGCCACCCTTCGTAAGAGCCCCATCAGCAAGGATGTGGACATCGACTTCCTGGCCAAGATGACCAACGGCTTCTCAGGAGCTGACCTCACAGAGATCTGCCAGCGGGCGTGTAAGCTGGCCATCAGAGAGAACATTGAGAATGAGATTCGCAGAGAGAGGGAGAGGGAGACCCACCCATCAGCTATGGAAGTAGAGGACAGCGACCCTGTGCCCGAGCTCAGGAAGGAGCACTTTGAAGAGGCCATGAGCTTTGCTCGTCGTTCCGTAAGTGACAATGACGTCCGCAAATATAGAATGTTCGCACAGACACTGCAGCAGAGTCGTGGTTTTGGCTCCTTCAGGTTTCCCTCCAGAGCCACAGAAGGCAGCGTTACAAACCAAGCATCAGGAGGTACTGGTACTGGCCAAGTTTATAATGAAGATAACAATGATGACCTTTATGCATAAAGCATACTGCCTGTACATGGCAGTATTTATTCACACCTGTCTCACCATATATAAAATATTCATACTTTTTATGACATCCCTCTAGTGGCAAAAGCATGTACAGTAGCTGTTTAGCTGATAAAAAGGGTATATGCACAATGTACCAGTAGCCATGTGGTTCATCAACTATGGTGGATGTTGCATCAAACACGTCGTCAAATAAAAAGCAATATCTTTTTAAAAGTGTAAAAGATGTAGAATAAATTAAAAAAGGTTCCTACTATTATCCGAAGGATAATTTAAAATGTTTAACAAAGCTTCTAGAATAACGCAACTATAGGCTCTAATAACGCAACTAGGCTAGAGTGATTTGTTTCTTTATAGTGTTTTTTTTTATCCCATGAGGCTTCTGGGTGATACAGAGAGGTAAAACACCTCTACAGAAAACACCCAGCAGTGGTTGAGCTTTTTTTTCCTTCTGACTACTAAGGTGATGCCTGTTGGGAACCTACGTACCGCTCCTGTTGTGCAATAAAGTGGATCGGTCAGTCTGTTATCCTCCCAAGCGCTCCTAACTTGGTGTTACAACATTATGGATGTTATATTATAATATATATCAGGGGTGGGCAACTTTGACCATAGAGAGGGCCACAATATTTCCACACTCACTCCAGTGGGGCCACATTGCATATTAATGTCGTAGCAAAAATAGCTGATCTACAAGCCCAAAATGTGCCGCACTGCGACGTGTTTTGAGCTTGTAGATCAGCTATTTTTGCTATATATTTGAATTGAAATCCTGAATATTTTCTTTTGCTATTTTTAAATTGGAATCCTGAAGTAAAATTTTGATCTGGATTTATTTAGTTATAGTTATGTTATAACTTTATGAATTAAATACAAATACATTGGACATAAAAAAAGAGAAGACAATAACATTGCAATACTATAGTAATTAACTGAAATCAATAAGTTGTCAATGTTCAGATATTAACCTGAGGGCCGCATTACGTGATGGTGGGGGTGGCATGTGTTCCCCCGAGCCGCCAGTTGCCCAGATATGGCATAGACACCAATCTGTCTACTGGCAAAATGTGGAACTGCAGCACTTTAATGGAGGTGGATGGACGTTCATGACGTCATGTGCGTCAGCCCGGACCTAAAAGTTGAGGTCCGGAGGCTAGGCTAGGCTAAACTGTTATCAAGTGGGATTGTGGATCGGCTGTTTTGTCAGTAATAAAACCTTTAAAATGACATATTGGACATGAGGCAGACTTGCAGGTGAAGATACGTTTTTAATTAAGTTCCAGGCCTGGACAACATAGTGAGTAATAAAGAAAATAAAGAACTCAAAACAACTCAAACAACTTAACTGTGAACAGAGAGGTACTGGTGTCAACCTCTCCCCATGGCAGCACACTCTCTACTGAGCCATTTCCCCTCTATATAGACTCCTGACTCCACCCCTGGCTAAGCAGTCAGCGAATCACAACACAAGCAATCAGAGCTCTCTTCAGGCCATCAAGGCAGCTTCCCAACTACAGCATCTGCATAGATAAACACAAGTATATTAATTCACATGTCACAGCCGAATGTGCACCTTCTGTGGGACTGAGAATCAACCTGTTACACATACCATACAGAAACAATACAATGAACATGTATTGTAGAACAGCATATATTAGTCTGACAGAGGCTGCTCTGTCACATAAACTTCCGCTCGCTCGAGCCATTGAGTTATAATTATACTTCCGGCAGTCTTCCGGGTGCTTCAAAACGCCACTGAGAAACTTCTATTGAAATGAATAGCCTTTTCCCTGAGTGACGGACACAGATAGACTACTGTATGTCTGGCTGACGCAACACACCGGCTTCACGGATTGGCCAGAGGCGTCACATGACGTTTGTACCACTATAGATATATGTAGAGATAGCGTGTGGTTGACAGAACTGCATTCTGGGACAGAGACGGAGAGACATAACTACATTGTGGGACAGAGAAGCAAGAACAACCTGACGTTAGAATGATCGGCTGGACCGTCCGTCTGAAAGGAGGAGCAGAGAGATGTCACCATGCAGCAGTGGTGCTGCAGGACAAGCTGTACTGCTTTGGAGGAGACAGTGATCCCATTGATGTTCACGTCTTCAACACAGTGTCTTTATGCTGGAGGAAGCTGACCCCAGGAAGAGGAGGAGGACGCCACCTAGAGGTTCCATCCAGGCGCTCTGGCCACACAGCTGTGCTGGTTGAAGATATAGTCTACATCTGGGGAGGGAGACCTTACTGCAATGTGCTTTATGCATTTGGTGTTGACGCCTACAGATGGTTCAAACCCAGGGTTTCTGGCATTGTTCCAGAGGAGAGGTACAACCACTCAGCCTGTGTGTTGGAGAAGGTCATGTTTATACATGGAGGATTCACCATGCTGACTGGATGGACTACTGACATTTACAAGTTGGACACCAGCACAATGGTCTGGACTTTAATTAACACCAGAGGAACTCAACCTACTACATACTTTTACTCTGCCACCATCATCGGGACAAAGATGTTTGTATTTGGGGACTATGGGGACCAGTACGACCTCCTCAGAGTGTTTGACACAGAGACCAACCTCTGGCTGAGAACACCATCCCCACAGCCTCATCCAGAAGCACGCCGCTGCTATCATTCAGCATTTACCTACAATGGAGAGATGTACATATTTGGTGGCTGGGACAATAATGATGTGTGGAAATTCAGTCCAGAGACCTTCTCTTGGAAGAAGCCCTGGGTTGAGCCCAAGGGAAAGGTCCGGGTCCGAGATGCGACATATGCTGCTGCATGCTGCATGGTGGGAGATCGTACCTTCCTCTTTGGAGGAAACACCAACCCTGATGACCTGTATGTCTTAGACTTCAATCCTAGCCTCAAGACATTATGTAAGCTAGCAGTTATTCAGTACGGTCTGGAGCAGTCGGAGCTCACACACGACATCAGGTGGGAACTGGCAGCCATGACAACCAACAATACAACCCGACGACGCCTACGATAAAGAAGGAAATATAAATACTAAAAATCACACCCGTGTGAAGTGAGGGGTGCTAATATATTAAAGTCTAACTCAGTCATGTTGATTAGGTGATGTAAAACAAACGGTGCCAACACAAACATTAAACGCCATTAACAAGAAAGTGACAATATGACGTAAACGACACATTATGGCGTAAATGTTCCCTTCATTGTCAATGCGTTTACTAAACAAACTTTGAACGGAAGGCCTTTTCGTGTCGAACTGTTGTTTGACACACACAGATGTGATTTTCTTTTTTTTTGAGGGGCACCGGCCCCTCCTATGCCATGCAGCTTTGTGTGTTTGTGTGTCTGTGGGCGGCTGTGGCTCAGCAGGTAGAGCAGGTCGTCCAATGATCCGTGGGTCGGCAGTTCGAATCCCGGCTCCTCCTGTCTACATGTCCTTGGGCAAGACACTGAACCCTACATTGCCTCCAATGGATTGTTCGGTGTGAGCTCGCCACCATTGGTGTGTGAATGTGGGGAGTGAGGACGCTGGCGTCGACTGTTCGCCGCTTCACCTCCCAATGTATGAATGAATGAACCATTGTAAAGCGCTTTGAGCACTGAGCTATAAAAATGCAATTCATTATTATTATTATTATTTTCACAGTGATGATTTGATTGGTTGAGCACGGAATGTCACATCACATTCATTCCGCTCTTAAAATCACACATCACATTATGATGAGTGTGATCTTTCTTTTTCGGTTATGGAAGGTAAAAAGGAATAAAGTGTCCTTTAGTTACAGTCAGTCTGTCACCGTATCAAGATAATAGTCCTGTCCAGTACCAAGAGATAAAAAGTGTCCATGTTTATCCTGATTTCTTTTTTGTTTTCCATTTTTTTTTATTGGAATCCTGAAGTTACTTTTTTTTTTTTTTTTCAAATGCATTTAGTTATAGTTATGTTAACCTTATGAATGAAATACAAATACATTGGACATAAAGAAAACTAGACAATAACCTTTTAATACTAGTAATTAGCTGAAATCAATAATATATCAATGTTCGGATATTAACCCGAGGGCCGCATTACATGCTGGTGAGGGCCGCATGTGGCCCCCGGGCCGGCAGTTGCCCATGTATGGTCTATAGGTATAGTCTACTATGGCCTAGGAAGGGGCGGCCTTAGGAATCTGGAGGCCCGTTTCAAGACCAAATCAAGACCACCGGAGAGACGGGTGGCAGCCGGAAATTAGACGGCACCCGGGAGCAGTATGGGTTGGCGCCCCAGCCTGTGTCTTCCGTGAGGAAGAAGCCTAACAAACCCACGGTGAGGCCTTTAGGAGGGCCATGCAAGCCTCAAGCGGAGCCTGCGGCACCACCAAGGGCAAGGTGGAGCCTGCGGAACCGTTGCGGCTTGAGAATCCACCATTCCTGAATGAAGTGCCTGGTGCTGGGAGTCTGGTGCAACGCACAGGGCCTGACCTGGTGAGAGCAGGAGTGGACCTTGTGAGACGTAGGAGGGGCCCGGACAGGTGTCAACCCACAGAGCCTAGTCCTTCCATGTGCCAGAATGGTACCTCCCAGTCCCGGCAGAGTAGTTCAGGAGGAACGGATTGTGTGGCCCTGGTTTTTCCCTAATGGGACTTATCGAGGGTAGCTACTGGGACGTAAGTCGGGACTTGATCACTCCCGGCTGGGTCACCTGAGTGAGGGGTATGATGTTGCGAGACCCGAAACCCCGATGACCTTGGGATACATCACTGAGGATACGTCCCAGGTGCATCCATTTATGTATGTATTTTGTTATAGGCCCCCATATACCTATGACATAATTATTTTGTTGATACAGCCATATATATTGATACGAATAGTTTGACTGTTCAATATCACACGCAGCCATTACTCTCGACAATTAGCAACAACACCTTTCCTCATCCTGTCGTCCCTTCACAATTAAAGTGTCTCCCCTTTACCTCCCAATGCTGCACATTTTACCATGTTATTTACACAAAATAGGTGTAACTTTACTAACTTAACATTAACATTGTGGGAGAGAGCAAGGCAGTGAGTGAGCGAGAGAGAGGTCCAAGAGTGGCGGGGCTTGACTGAGGGGACTTCAGTGCATATTGTACTTACTTACGTATGTAAGCACAATGCAAGGAAGGAGTGCATTCGCCATGTATCTGAAGGAAGCCTGATCTAACCACTCTTAGATTTTCTCCAGTTTATCCCAGAGTTTAAGTTTACCCTATTGTTTTAGGATTTGTTTATATAGCCTTATTAGGCTTTGTTTAGGGTTAATTCACCCCATGGCTATTGGCTCCTCAATTAGCCAGTGGCAGGTTTTATGACTAGCTTGTGCATGGCTTCCTGTGAGGTTTAGGTTTAGCGTTGGGATATAGGTTTACGTATTTGGTCTATTCTTTAAAATTAGATATTTTTTGAGTTAGTTGAGTTTTTACTGTTTCCATTTTAAAAAGAAAAAAAACCCCCCAGGCTCTTCTAATTACTTGCGCAAGCAGAGCGCGCAAGTAATCATTTCGCTTGGTCTCTTCGAAGTGAAGCCAAGTTTTCTTCAACCGTAAGTCTGTGCCTGGTTTGCTGGGACTAGTTACAAGTTACAAGTTACAACATTACGTCATATACACACCATGTACTCTGGTCCCAGTTCTCAACGATGACGTAATGTTGTAACTGGTCCCAGCAAACCAGGCACAAACCTACGGTTGAAAAAAACTTGGCTTCACTTTTTGGAACCAAGTAACCACAGTATACTGCTAATCAAATTACAACTACATACTCTGTATGTAGTTGTAATGTGTGTTCAGCATAGTTGCGTTGCGGTGGAGATTTATTAGAACTCTAGTCGTTAGACTATCTTTAGCCTTGTAGGCATATTTATTTATTCAAACAAGCGGCAATGATATGGCTGTGTTGCCGCTCTGCTCTGTAGTATCAGAATAACAACATCATACCGGAACAGGTAGTTCTGTAGGTGACAGAGGTATAGTCAGTGACGTCACGTTCAGGACGCACTGCAGATAACATTGCCCTCTGTAGGACACAAGAAGTAGGGGCGCACATAATGCTATACTTAACACCCCCACTCGATCTTAGCTTATTGTGGTACAGAACATACATCATACATTACATCATTTTGACAGAAAATAAAACAAAAACACTTTTTGGCACATTATACTCTTGTACTTTAAGTACCAAACAAATACTGAGCGAACTTTTTCAGTTGTAGCTTAGTGGCTGGTTTTGTCATCAAGTCAGCAATCATGTTGTCAGTAGGACAATAATCCAAACATATTCTCCCACTATTCACAGTTTCTCTTATGAAATGATATTTGATATCAATATGTTTACACCTTTGTCGGTTTACTGGATTCCTAGCTAGTGCAATAGCTCCTTGGTTGTCATCATAAACCTTGGTTTGTGCATACTGACACTTATCAATACCCTTGAGTAGCTGCTGCAAATACATACACTCCTGTATGGCCGACGCTAAGGCCATGTATTCTGCTTCGCAGGTAGAAAGTGCAACAGTTGGTTGTTTTCTGCTTTTCCATGAAATGAGAGCACTCTTCTCGCTTAGACTGGCACAGTACCCTGTGGTGCTACGTCTGTCTGTGACCTCAGATGCCCAGTCAGCATCACTGTGGACTATTAAGCCTAGTTCACCTGTGTCATCCTTTTTGAAACATAACCCACGGTCTGTTGTACCTTTAAGATACCTGAACACGTGTTTTACAGTGCTCCAATGCTCTTCACTTGGTTCAGCAAAATGCTGGGAAAGTTTACTGACCACATAACTTAGATCTGGTCTAGTGCAGGTAGCCAAATAGATTAAACTTCCAACTGCCTCTCTATATATCCTCGGGTCTTCCATATTTTCAGCATTTTCTGTGTATTCGAGTTTTGACTCGCATGGGGTCTCTCTAACCTTACAATCTTGCATCCCAAATCTGGAGAGGATTTTGTCCACATATCTGTGCTGTGACATTGTGACTTGACCTTCTGACTGTTTAAAATCTATCCCTAGAAAATAGTTTAATTTCCCCAGGTCTTTCATTTTAAACCTCTCAGTGAGCATCACTTTGACATTTTTCACAACCTCCTCATTGTTAGCAGCAATTATCAGATCGTCAACCCATACAATCAGAATCACTTTTTCATTTTCTTTTTCCCTTGTGTATTGACAGTTATCAGCAGGATTTTGTTCAAAACCTTTTTCAGTGAGATATGCATGCAACAGAGAATTCCAGTTTCGGCCTGACTGCTTGAGACCATATAAAGACTTCTGTAATTTGCATACTAGCTTCTCTCCAGTTTTTGACTTTTTCTCATAACCTTCAGGTTGTTCGAGATAAATCTCACAATCAATAGGTGCGTGTAGGTATGCGGTTTTCACATCCATTTGATGTAAAACTAAATCTTCCTGCACTGCCTTTTGCATAACTACTCTGACAGTTGTCATGTCAGCAGTAGGTGAGAATGTTTCCTCATAATCGATACCGTATTTCTGGCTGTAACCTTTTGCAACAAATCTTGCTTTATACCTGTCTGACCCATCTGTTTCACTCTTGAGTGTATACACCCACCTACCCCCCACTGCCTTTTTGCCTGGTGGCAACTGGGTGATTTTGAATGTATCATTCTCTTTTAGTGACTGCATTTCGTCATTCATTGCATTTATCCACTGCCGTGAATTGTTTGACTGTATAGCACCCTGGTAATTTTGTGGTATGTTGCAAACTGCCCTATAACATGAGTCTACACAAGTTACCAGTCTGTCTGCTGTGTCTTCAGTGTCATAATCCTGTAAGTGCACAGGCCTTCTCCTAGCTCTAGGTGGGTTCTTTCTACCCTGACCCTCAGCGCTAGGCTGTTCACCTTCAACCCCAGAAACATCATCTTGAACACTTTGACCTGATGCATTTCCCATTTTCTCATCATCATTTTCCTCATTGTCAAGGACCCTGGGGTGTACCTCTCTGTCCTGACATTCAATGTGTGGTCCATGTGTCTGTGTTTCCTTTTCGTTGACTGTCTTGTTTGAGAATTTCACTAACCTGTGTTTTTGAACCTTTTCCGCGTCTGCATAATACACAAGATAAGCTGGGCTGTTCTTGTCGTACCCAATGAAACGACCCTGCTCACATCTGGGATCTAGCTTCCCTTTCTCTTGTGTGTATGCAAAACACACAGATCCAAATTTCTGAAGTTTGGACATGTCTGGCTTCTTGCCTGTGAGCATCTCATAAGGGGTTCTCTTTGTGCGTCTACTGTAACACCTGTTTCGCACATAGGCGGCTGTCTGTACAGCATAATTCCACATTTTGTCTGGTAGTTTACTGTCAAAGAGCATACACCTTCCCATCTCATAGAGGGTTCTCCAACCTCTCTCTGCCGTGCCGTTTTGGTGAGGTGAATAGGGTGCAGATGTCTCATGCTTAATCCTATTTTTGGTTAACAGTGCTTTGAATTCCCTGTTTGTAAATTCGGTACCGTTATCAGAACGTAAACACTTAACTTCTCCGAAAGGGGCGGAGTCTGCTAAGAACCTCTCTGTGGCATGTACTGCATCACTTTTGGATTTTAGAAAGTATACCGTCATGGCACCTGAATAATCGTCTGTAAAAGACTGTGCATATTTGTGACCTTCTAAACTTGGGGTTCTCATGGGACCAGCTAAATCAGTGTGGACCAGCTGTAAGGGCACTGTAGCCTTTCTGTCTGGCTCTCTATTCCTTGTCTGTGTGAATTTTCCCTTGGCACATATTTCACACAGTTGCGCTGGCCTGACTGCACTGCCTCTGATCTCCATGCCTTTTACCACACCCATTAACTTTTGTACATCCTCATAATTGCAATGACCCAATATTTCATGCCAGGTTTGCATGTCGTGGCACATATTGCATTTATCAACATTTTTCTGAACAGTTGGCAAGTAAAACAGATTACCATTCTCATAGAAGTCAAACCTGTCCCCCTTCTTGGCGATCATGTGGCTGTCCCCCTTCTTGAATGTCACTGTTGCTCCTCCGTTCGTTGCTCTTGCCACTGAGAAGATGTCGTGTGGATAGGTTGGCATGTACAGTGCCTCCTGTAGCTGCGCTCTTTGTTGTCGTCCCTCGCTGTCTAGCAGGTAAATCAGCGCCGTCCCTCTGCGTTGCGCCATCCCGCTGCACTTGGTCCCATCCGCCAGCTCGATAGAATGGGTGTCGGGCTGGAATGTGTCATCGAAGCTCTTGAACTTGGCGATATCGTTCACAATATGAGATGTTGCTCCGGCGTCCACCATTATCCCTTTCTTCTTTACGTTGGCTGATGGCCTCTCGCCTTCTTCATGTTTGGCCATGAAACACTGATCCCCGTCGTCGATGTCCTCCTCTTCTTCTGCAACCTTTCTGGCTCCGTCCTGTCCCTTCTTCCTGCATAGAGACTCTGCGTGTGTGTTGCTCTTGCAGTGACTGCACCACACTTTTTGGGTACACCTGGTTCTGATGTGTCCTTTTCCTCCACACTTGTAACACGTCAGAGTGGCTTCACCTTCCTTCCTGTGTGTCTTGATGCCTTGTTTGCTTTGCTTCGTGTTCGTCTTCATCACGCTGTCCGCTGATCCCGTTGTCCTCATCTTCTCAGACTCTTCATAGACCCTCAGTCTTCTCTTGAAGTCCTTGAATGTCACGTTGTCCTCATTTTGTGTAACGTGGACAGCCAGTGGTCTGAATGAGTCTGGCAGTCCATTCAAAATGGTGGCTACAAGCAGCCCGTCGCTCATGTTCTCCCCTGCATCACGAAGAGCTGATATTATATTTTCAGCCCTTATCATGTAATCAGTAACAGTTTCATTTCCCTCCATTTGTATGGTAGTCAATGACGTGTACAGGTTCAGAATCCTGGGCTTGCTTTTTCCAGAATAATGCTCCCTCAATAATGTCAAGGCTTTCCTGCCATCATCGGCGGCATCATGTCTTATCAATGAAAGGCTCTTATCATCTAGTGCATTTACCAGTTGAGCATAACAGTCTGCATTCTTCGCTGGGTCTGCAGCTAATATTGCATCCTCACCAGCTGCGGGCTCTCTCAAAATAGTGTCTTTCAGCTTCAGAATGTGTAAACGGCTTAGGAATCGCGTCTCCCACAGATCATACTTATCTTCTGTTCCATCAAATACAATCTGCTGTTGTAGCGTTCCTGATCCGGCCATTTTCACTTTCCTTCTCTTCAGAGTTCACTATCTCCAAACGTTGTTTGAGCTACGGCTTGTAGAAACTTTTCGCGGGAGTCTCTCGGCGCCGTCTTCATCCAGGCTCGTCTAGTAGCTTCACTTGGCTAACAGTTCTTCTTACTTCTGTTACCTTGTTGTTGCTCTAGACTTGCATCGCATTACTGGGCCCATAACCTGTTCAGCATAGTTGCGTTGCGGTGGAGATTTATTAGAACTCTAGTCGTTAGACTATCTTTAGCCTTGTAGGCATATTTATTTATTCAAACAAGCGGCAATGATATGGCTGTGTTGCCGCTCTGCTCTGTAGTATCAGAATAACAACATCATACCGGAACAGGTAGTTCTGTAGGTGACAGAGGTATAGTCAGTGACGTCACGTTCAGGACGCACTGCAGATAACATTGCCCTCTGTAGGACACAAGAAGTAGGGGCGCACATAATGCTATACTTAACAATGTGATTTGTAATTTGTAAATCTGTGCCTGGTCTGCTGGGACCAGACTACACAGATGACCCTATCTCTTACGTCATCACTGAGAGCTAGTCATACATATACACACCGTGTACTCTGGTCCCAGCTCTCAAAGATGACGTAATGTGGTATCTGGTGGGACCAGATTATACAGATGACCATTTCTCTTACGTCATCACTGAGAGCTAGTCATACACCGTAAGTGTATGCCTGGTTTGCTGGGACTAGTTACAAGTTACAACATTACGTCATATACACACCATGTACTCTGGTCCCAGTTCTCAACGATGACGTAATGTTGTAACTGGTCCCAGCAAACCAGGCACAGACTTACGGTTGAAAAAAACTTGGCTTCACTTTTTGGAACCAAGTAACCACAGTATACTGCTAATCAAATTACAACTACATACTCTGTATGTAGTTGTAATGTGATTTGTAATTTGTAAATCTGTGCCTGGTCTGCTGGGACCAGACTACACAGATGACCATATCTCTTACGTCATCACTGAGAGCTAGTCATACATATACACACCATGTACTCTGGTACCAGTTCTCAACGATGACGTAATGTTGTAACTGGTCCCAGCAAACCAGGCATATTATACTGTATAATATATCTTAATTCAGTTTATATACCTTTTTTTTTCATCACATATCAATGATTCATTTTTCTGTAAAAAAGTAGTTAGGTAGCAAATAGTTACACGTAATGATTATACATTTCAAACGTTCCTTCACAGAGATACTGAGATGTGATAGTTTCCAGCGGTCGAAAGTACTTGCGCGCTCTGCTTGCGCACTAGTAGGCCTACTAGTGTGCAACAAGCAAGTATGCACTCGGCAGAGTGCAGTTCTAGTTAACATTTATATTTGTGTGTGTGTGTGTGTGTGTGTGTGTGTGTGTGTGTGTGTGTGTGTGTGTGTGTGTGTGTGTTATTGTTGAATTTGAATCCCGGTTTTAACATGAGGTTTCCACCCGACAGAGACTGCTACTTCGGATGCCTTTCTGTGACGCTGTAGTGTGATCCAGTAAGGCTTTAGTTTACGGAAATAAACCACACAAAATGTTAGAATATGGAGATACAAGGTTTCTGCGCGACAGCAATGTTATGTAGGGACTTGGAAGGCGGAAGCTTAAGTGAAGTGATGTAGGGACTGACTGAGGAGAGATATTAAACTTTAACCACCTCTCTACGTCAGACCTCCCTCTAGTTTCCTGTCTTCCTTTCCCCTCCCTCTCTCTCTCCCTCTCTCTCTCTCTTGCTGGGACCAGATTACACATTACGTCATCGTTGAGAGCTGGGACCAGAGTACATGGTGTGTATATGTATGACTAGCTCTCAGTGATGACGTAAGAGAAATGGTCATCTGTGTAATCTGGTCCCAGCAGACCAGGCACAGATTTACAAATTACAAATCACATTACAACTACATACAGAGTATGTAGTTGTAATTTGATTAGCAGTATACTGTGGTTACTTGGTTCCAAAAAGTGACAGCCGTTTTTTTTCAACCGTTTTTATGTGTATGCAAATCTGTGCCTGGTTTGCTGGGACCAGATACCACATTACGTCATCGTTGAGAGCTGGGACCAGAGTACATGGTGTGTGTATATGTATGACTAGCTCTCAGTGATGACGTAAGAGAAATGGTCATCTGTGTAATCTGGTCCCAGCAGACCAGGCACAGATTTACAAATTACAAATCACATTACAACTACATACAGAGTATGTAGTTGTAATTTTATTAGCAGTATACTGTGGTTACTTGGTTCCAAAAAGTGACAGCCGTTTTTTTCAACCGTTTTTATGTGTATGCAAATCTGTGCCTGGTTTGCTGGGACCAGATACGACATTACGTCATCGTTGAGAGCTGGGACCAGAGTACATGGTGTGTATATGTATGACTAGCTCTCAGTGATGACGTAATGTGGTATCTGGTCCCAGCAAACCAGGCACAGATTTGCATACACATAAAAACGGTTGAAAAAGACTGTCACTTTGAAGAGACCAAGCGAAATGATTACTTGCGCGCTCTGCTTGCACAAGTAATTACTTACTTTTACTTAGGCCCGTCGCTCCCAGTGGAGCATAGGCCATCAACGACTCTTCTCCATCCAACACGGTTTTGGGCTTTCCTTTCCGCCTCTCCCCAGCTGATTCCCTGTCTCTTCAGCTCCGCCTCAGTGTCCCGCCTCCAGGTGTTCCTAGGCCGCCCTCTCTTCCGCTTCCCCTGGGGGTTCCAAGTCAGTGCCTGTTGCGTTGTACTAGCTGTTGGTTTCCTCAGGGTGTGGCCAATCCATCCCCACTTTCTCCTTAGGATCTGTTTCTCCACTGGTTCCTGACTCCCTTTCCTCCAGAGTTCTTCACTTCTAATTTTGTTTGGCCACCAGATCTTGAAAATGTGATTCAGACAGCTGTTAATGAATGTCTGGATCCTCTGCAATGACCTCTTAGTCGTCCTCCACGTCTCTGAACCGTAGAGCAGTATGGATTTGACGTTGGAATTGAAGATCCGCACTTTGGTTGTCAAGGCTATCTGTTTAGAGGACCAGATGTTCTTCAGGATGATGAAGGCTGCTCTAGCTTTACCTATTCTAGCTGTGACATCGCTCTCTGTTCCGCCCTGCCTATCTAAAATGCTGCCGAGGTAGGTGAAGGAGTCGACTGCCTGAATTGGTTTGTCGCCTACTGTAATTGGGTTATTGCTCTGGGTGTTGATTGACATTATGTTGGTCTTCTTCTGGTTGATTCTTAAACCTATACCCAGGGATGTATTTGCCAGCCTGGTTGTCTTGTCCTGCATCTGCTGGTGATTGTGTGACAAGAGAGCCAGGTCATCGGCAAAGTCCAGGTCATCCAGTTGTGACCATAGGGCCCACTGTATGCCGTTTTTCCTGCCTGCCGTGGTGGTCTTCATGATCCAGTCAATGACCATTATGAACATGAACGGCGATAGGAGGCATCCCTGCCGGACTCCAGTCTGGACCTCAAAACTGTCTGACATTTGGCCTGCATGTCATTCCTTGGTAGGTTTTCTGGATTAAGCTGATTATTTTATCTGGTATGCCGTAATGCCGCAGAAGTTTCCACAGTGTCTCTCTGTCTACGCTGTCAAAAGCTTTTTCATAGTCTATGAAATTCATGTATAAGGGAGAGTTCCATTCTATTGATTGTTCAATAATGATGCGCAGAGTGCCAATCTGGTCTGTACATGATCTATTACTCCGAAATCCTGCCTGTTGGTCTCTAAGGAGGGGGTCAACTGCTGAACTCATCCTGTCCAGTAGGATTCTGTTGAGAACCTTACCAGGTATTGAGAGAAGCATTATTCCTCTGTAGTTGTTGCAGTTGGTAAGATCTCCCTTTTTTGGGAGTTTGATGAGGATTCCCTCTCTCCATTCTTCTGGAATGTTCTCTTCCTCCTAGATCTTAGTGAAGAGGCTGTGGAGCATATTGACAGCAGTATGGATGTCCGCCTTAATAGCTTCTGCTGGTATTCCATCCGGTCCTGCAGCTTTGCCATCCTTCATGGACATGATGGCCTTTTTGATCTCTGCTTTGCTGGGCTTGTGACAGTTTATTGGAAGTACTGTCTCTGCTGGTGGAATGTCTGGTGCTTCCACTGGAGTAGGTTGGTTCAGCAGCTCTTTAAAGTGCTCCGCCCATCTTCTCCGCTGGTCCTCAGTTGTTGTGAGTGGGTTTCCTTTTTTATCTTTTACTGGCTTGTCTGCCTGCTGGAACTTGCCGCTGTTTCTGCTTGTCTGGCCAGGTTGTCTATATGATCCCTTTTGTCCTTTCTAATGCTCTTCTTCACCCCTTTATTCGCTTGTGTGTAATCATTCTGTGCCCTTACTTTTGATGCTCTTGTTTTGCTTGCGTTCATTTTCTCTTTCATCTCCTTCCTTTCTTTCAATAGCTGTTGTGTTTCAATGGAGACCCATTCCTTGTGTGTTGCCTTTTTCTTCCCCAGAATTTCCTCACAGGTATCTTGCCACAACTTCTTTGAGATCTGCCATTGTTTCTCTACGTCTGTGTCCGTGTCTTCCTCCTGCTCCTGCAGCTGCTGGAATCTGTTGGTAAGGCTGATATGAAATCTGCTCTGTACCTCTTTATTCCTCAGTAGTCCGACATCGTACCTTGCTCTTCCACTAGTGGTTGTGGAGTGTTTCTTCAGACGTAGTTTTGCAGTCATTTGCAGGAGGTGATGGTCTGATGCCACATCTGCTCCCCTCTTGACTCGCACATCTTGGCATGACCTCCTGAACTTCCAACTGATGCAAATGTGGTCAATTTGGTTTTCCGTGATGTGATCTGGAGATCTCCATGTGGCTTTGTGAATCTTTTTGTGGGGGAAGGTGCTCCCTCCAATTACCAGTTGGTTGAGGGAGCACAGGTCTGCAAACCTTTATTATAATAATAAATAATAAACAATAATATTTATATTAATATAAATAATAATAATAAATAAATAAATAATAATAAATAAATAGTTGTAAACCATTTGTACTATAATCAATAAACCATAAAAAATATATATATAAATAATAATATTTATATCAATATAAATAATAATAATTAATAATAATAATAAATAAATAATAATATTTATATTAATATAAATAATAATAAATAAATAAAATAATAAATAAATATAAATAATAATATTAACATAAATAATAATAATAATAAATAAATAGTTGTGAAGGTGATCTGTCAGAATGGTGGGACTTTTTCTGCCGCGGGTCCCTGTCGGAATGGTGGGACATTTTTCTGTCGGAATGGTGGGATGTTTACAAATATGGAGCATACCACCATTCCGACAATTAGAAGTCAATGTCGGAGTGGCAGCATGTCGGAATGGAGAGTGAACACCGGTACGGGTCTTTCCAAAAAAAAAAAAAAAAAAAGATTGTCATTGTCATTGTTTGATGCTATAGCTGAATGGTTGGAGGGCTTGTCTGGAGAGGAGTCTCCTGAGGTTTGAATCTCAGTAAGTGATGCTGAGAGGTGGCTCACCATCAGGTGGGATGAGATGTTGATCCATCATTTCTTGATCTTTCTGCTGTTCCTTCGTCTGGAATGTGGTCTTAGTTGTTATTGTTGTTGTTTGCCATGGCTGCCAGTTCCCACCTGATGTTGTGTGGGAGTTCTGATTGGTCCAGAGCGTACTGAATAACTTCTAGCTTACATAACGTCTTAAGACAAGGACTCAAGTCTAAGATGAACAGCTCATCAGAGATGTCATTTCCTTTGTCTCCTCCAAAAAGGATGATATGATCTCCCACAATGCAACAGCACATACCATGCGTTGGACATGTTCCTTTCCCCTTGGGCTCAACCTTCTTCCAGGAGAAGGTCTCTGGACTTAATTTCCACACATCATTGATGTCCTGGTCAATCCATTCACCAAATATGTACAGCTCTCCATTGTAGGTAAATGCTGAATGACGATTGCATCCTTCTGGTAGAAGTTGTGCAGAAGGTGTGTTCAGCCAGACGTTGGTCTCTGTGTCAAACACTCTGATGGTGTTGAAGAACCTCTGGTACCCCATCCAGGCCCCAAATACAAACATCTTTGTCCCAACGATGGTGGCAGAGTGACTGTGTGAATCAGGAGGTGGAGTTCCTCTGGTGTTAATTAAAGTCCAGACCATTGAGCTGGTGTCCAACTTGTACATGTCATTAGTCGCCAATCCGTTCAGCTTGGTGTCTCCTCCATGGATAAACATGACCTTCTCCAACACACAGGCTGAGTGCCAGCTCCTCTCCTCTGAAACAGTCCCAGAAACCTTGGGTTGGAACCATCTGTGGGAGTCAACATCAAATGCATAAAGCACATTGTAATACTGCTCTTTCCAAGACCCTCCCCAGATGTAGACTGTATCTTCAACCAACACAGCTGTGTGGCCCCAGCGCTTGGATGGAGCCTCAAGGTGACCGTCTCCTCTTCCTGGTTCCACTGGAGGTAACTTCTTCCAGCATAAAGACACTGTGTAGAAGACATGGACATCCATCTGTTCCATGTTGTTGATGGTCCATCCATCACAGTAGCCTCCAAAGGAATACAGTTTGTTCCTCACTGCTACAGCAGCATGATAGGCTTTCTTTGGTCCTCCTGCTTTGGAAACGGTCCAAGACAACATCACCCTGTCTGTCTGTCTCTCTCTGTCTGTCTCTCTCTCTCTTCCTTCTCTCTCTCTCTCGACATCTACAGTCATTTTCAACACGGTGCATCATCTTATATATCTTCTGTTGTGACATCACACAAGACACAAACTGTTGCCATGCACACCTTAACGACGCCAATTAGTGCAGCTGTTCTTCATCTGCACCCTTTGAACTCTATTGCTACATTTATTACTTCATTGCGGCTACCTTGGGGTCTATGGATCTATGGGTCTTCCACACGCTACAGGGTTCCCTAACACTGAGCTGTGTTGTATTTTGAGGCTGTGTGTGTGTGTGTGTGTGTGTGTGTGTGTGTGTGTGTGTGTGTGTGTGTGTGTGTGTGTGTGTGTGTGTGTGTGTGTGTGTGTGTGTGTGTGTGTGTGCGCATGCATGCATGCGCGGAATGTGCTCAAGCTGACTGGCTGAGTACGGAATGTGATGTATGGTGATACGTCACGCGGGTGTGATATTTTTATCCATATCGCTGTGTGAGAGACAGTCCACTGAGCAACTCAAAGTGAGGCTGAATGACAAGCATTTTGAGGATGGAGGCCCGTTTCAATTGAAACTGGTGAAACATACTTAAGGCCTCCTATGAGTCTAGGCATAGTACTGACATGACATTATCAGTGTTGGGACCGTTACTTTTAAAAAGTAACTAGTTACAGTTACTAGTTACATCATTTCAAAAGTAACTTAGTTACTTTACTGTTACTTAAACCAAAAAGTAAAGCGTTACTTCGAAAAGTAACTTTTTCGTTACATTTCGGCTCGGCTCGCCGGTGCCGATTCCGGCGAGCCGCCCCGCATCCAAAACACTTGGTGGAGAAAATATGCTATTTCCGTGCTCAGACCCAGGGGCACGGAGACACAGCCAGCCAACCAGGGACACACATAGTTGTCTATAATAGAGTGGTTGCACCACTCAAAAAGAAAAACGGGCTCCCACTTCCAGGCCATTCATTCATGCCTTCAGTTCAGTACAGTGATAATAATACCAATAGCAGGGGGGACTGGTGGTGATGATGCTATGTAGGCCTATCAATACATATTTATAGCAAACAACTGAATACAAGTAGGCTACAACCAACAACATGAGGGTTCCAGTTACACTGCTCCAGTGAATATGTTGTATACTGTGCAGATAGGCTGAGATAGCTCATAGCTGCTCTTATTGGTGGTGGTGGCAATACTAATTTGAGTCTGGATTTATAAACAAAGTAAGACCAAAACCAGAATTAATATTTGATAATCAAACACACACGCGCAAAGTCTCTTTCAGTATCTGTCCGTCTCTCTCTCGCTCAAAAGTAGCTACTAGCTAGGCTACGCACACTGTGTGTCTCTCTCACACACACACACACACACGAACGCACACGCGCAGCCTCTTTCAGTGTCTCTCTCTCTCTCTCTCTCTCTCTCTCTCTCTCTCTTTTTTTCTCTCGCTCGCTCGCTCACATGTGCATATACGGCGCACACGACACACACGCGCGACCGACATAAACAAACACACGGTGGTATAGCCGGTGGGAATGGGTCCCGGATCATCATAATTTGCTGGGACTCAACATCTTACTTTGACTGTACTTTGTGCTGGATTGGAGCAGTTGAAGGAAATAAGGAGGAATATAGCCATTAGCGATATGGGCGCCGCCATGACACTAGTCAGAGTAAACAAACTTGCGCATCACCACGTGTAGTACACACACACACACACACACACACACACACACACACACACACTCCTCCTCTTCCCCCGCAAGGCAAGCGTGACAGTTCTTCTCATTCTCCCCGATCGCGACTACATGATAAATAACGGAAGAGTAACGGAATAACGCACCATGTAGTAACGGTAACAAGTTACTGAATTAACAAAAAATAAAGCGTTACAGCAACCGTTACTGCCGAACGTAACGGCGTTACTGTAACGCGTTATTTACGTTACGTTACGTCCCAACACTGGACATTATAGACTATAGCCTCAGTTACTTTGTGTATCAATGAAGGAACTGGAAGTTAACCATGCCCCCAGGTCTATACTTGGTCCCCTTCTTTTTTGAGAGGCTATATTCAGCTATTGGTGTAGATTTTTGTCCTACACAAACATTAAATTCCCATTGACAATGAATGGAGAATTTACGCCATGATGTACGATGGTAAGAGCACCCCTCACTTCATACGGGTGTGACTTTTCCCTCTACACCGACTCACCGAGTGTAGCCTAGAAATCCCGTCACTGAAAATAGCCAATCTACAACTCACAATGCACCGCATTGTAGATTGTTTAAGTATGACAGGTCGAGGCAAGAATAGAGATGCTAGTTACTTGCTACGGTTCATGCGGTGAAGTGTAGGGTAGTCACACTGTCACACTGTATGCAATATGCACAAAAGGGAAATATGTTGAAAAGTTATGTACGCCTGTCTCCTCGTTTCAGCCTTTCCAACAGTCTTTTCTTCGGGCCTGGTCCAGCATGAGCTCGTTTCCAACTACAGTCACCTGTTATGGGTGGCAGGTACCCAGCCTCGTCTGGTACCTTACATGCTATTGGCCCACATCGACGTAGTTCCTGCGTCCGAGGCTGACGGCTGGGAAGCTCCGCCATTCTCTGCTAAGGAGATGAATGGTTTCATTTATGGCAGAGGGACCATTGATGACAAGCACTCTCTTATGGTAAGAAATGGTGTGTGACAGGCTAGCAGTGCACCAAGTCAAAGGTTATTTATTGAACACCCTTTAACTTCTTTTCTCCCAGGGAATTCTCCAGGCTCTGGAGTACTTGCTGATGAAAGGCTATAAACCACGCAGGGGCTTTTATATCGGCATGGGACACGATGAAGAGGTACGTTAACCAATGATGAACAACTAATGTCTCAATTATTTTCCCTCTGACATTCAACATGTCACTGAGAATAGAAATTCAATTTAAGTACGCGTGTGTGTATGTTTGGGTAAAGGTGTCAGGTTACCAGGGGGCCGTGAACATAGCGCGTCTGCTGAAACGAATACCGGACTTCTCGCCTCGGCGAGTGAACTTCACCTTTGGCGAGTGACCTTCCCCTTTTGCCGAGAAGTCTTTACTTTCCGAGGCGAGTCGCCAAGACCAATCGCCCCAGAAAGTGAAGCCTTCTCGGCAAAAGGGGAAGACCACTCGACCCTGAGCATGCTCATTGACATTTAGTCATTTCCATTGCGCTCCAATTCCAAGGCGCTCATATCCAAGGCGCACCGAGGAGTTTGCACATAAAGTGCGTTATTTCTTGCATTTTGCAGCTCTGAAATCCCCCCCAAAAAACGTGAAGCAGGCTGCAGTATGCAGTGATGATTGACGATCCATGTAAACATTCGTTCGGAATGACCATTTCCCATGTAAACTCGCGGCAAAAAACATTACATCGGATGTATTTTATTCTGAAGTATTTATTCGGAATGATCACCCTTCATGTAAACGTAGCCATTGTTGTTGTAATCAATCACACTTCTAATAGACCTATACTGACTGAATTACATCTGAATAGCAAACCCCCTGAATAATGAGAAATGAGTTTTCAAATAAATACATGTGGCGTAAAACTGCTTGCAGCTAACACTGCAAGTAGGCTATAATTTATTCCATGAAGTTACTTGTAGGTTTAGACCCATGCTTTTAATTGCTAAATAAAAAAAATGTTTACATTACCTTAGGTACCTTTTTACCCCTAAATGCATGGCTTGAATCAGCCGTGCACTGATGTGAAAGAGTCAAAACCTTACCAACAGATAGTCAGGGGAAAAATACCTTAGACGTGTGTTATGATCCTTTTAAGAAGATCACACCAGGATTTGTACTACACCATGTCTTCACATTCAATATTTGAGCTGTTCTTCTAACAACAATGTCATGGATTGATCAAATTATAGAAACGACGGATTTCACCGCGACGCGCATGGATGTCATGGATTGATCAAATTATATAAAAGACGGATTTAGCACAGTAGCTAGCAAAGGCTGCAGTTGCTGAAAGTTTAGAAAACACTAGCCAAAAAGTGAAGACCACTCGCCAAAAGGTGAAGACATTTCGCCCCGGGCCAAGTGGTCTTCCCCTCGGGACGAGTGGACTTCCCCTTTTGGCAAGTCGCCAAGACCAATCGCCCAGACTGCTCGCCAAGGGCGAGTGGTCTTGCTACCGCTGAAACAACGCGGCGTGCAGCTGGCGTTTGTCCTGGACGAGGGTCTGGCGGTTCTGGATGGAGTCATCAGTGGTGTGGACGGACCCGCTGCTCTGTGACGAACCATCGCTGACGGACATTGTAGAAAAAAGCAACACACCCATTGTTCCAAACTTCCTGTTATTTAGAGCCATTACGAAACACAGTTTATGTTTTGCAGCCATTGTTGTATACAGTTTAAGCACAACCCACTGAAAAGTAGAGATAGAAACACACAACTTATTGAACTATCGTCTTTACTAGCAGATACAATGCATTATGATCCCAACAACAACCATCTCTCTCACTCTCTCTCTCTGTTTTGTAGGATTGGTGTAAGTGAGAAAGGTCAAGCTACAGTAAAGCTGAGTGTGTCTACATTTCCAGGTCATTCCTCCATGCCTCCCAGTGAGAGCAGCATTGGTATCTTGGCTACAGCAGTAAAAAGGTGCTACAAAGAAATCAAAATTTTGGACTACAGTAGAGTTTTATCCCCCCAGCGTATCCTCTAGGGGGAGCTGAAAGTAAACTTACTGAGCCACTGACTTGGCTCACCTATGCACAACTTTTAAGTTGCCTTGTTGTTGAGATTAATTAGTAATATCCAAGACTTACTGACATACTGTCTCTTCACTTGCTGTGTTTTAAGGCTAGAGGAGAACCCAATGCCTAGACTGTTTGGACAGGGACCTGAACGTGGAACCTTTGAACATCTGGCTCATAAGGCAAGACACTGCTGTAAATCTGCTACCAGTCATGTGACATCAAACATCTCTTTGCAATATTTTTTTATCACCAGTTCTACTTCTATGATTTAACAGTTCGGGCTTCCACTGAAACTCATCATGTCGAACCTGTGGCTGTTTTCTCCACTTATTGGCAGGTAATTAAATGTCCACTGGGGGACTAAATATGTTTAATTAAGCATAAATAGGAATAAATAGATAAGAATGCTTCATGTTGCAGAATGATGGAACGAAGACCTGACACCAATGCTTTTGTAAGAACCACCACTGCTGTCACCATGTTTAATGCAGGAGTTAAGGTACGTTTTTACAATAAGGTTATTATGTACAGTACAATATGGCAGTGGAACAAGACACGCTGAAAGGGTTCTTGGCGCACGTTGAGTCTGCATGTTCATATCAACTAATTAAGTTAAAAATGTGTGTTTGTATGACGTCAATCAAGTGAAACCAAACATACATACATTGCAATACAAGTTTGAAATAAAATGAGGGTATAGGCTTCTAGCCTACCTTCCGGCATTTTGCCAAAGTCTTCTTCCATGCGGTGATGGAAACCGAGCAATGAAAACGTCGGGGGGCGCCGGAAATCTATATGTATGAAAGAAAAGTTCACCCGGAAGGTTTCTGAGAGTAGAAGCGTTTTGGGTCAAACAAACTACACAGACATTAGACTGTATTAGTTCTTCACAGCTTTACAGGTGCTTATAATTTTCTGGGACACTATACAGCTTTACAGGTGCTTGTATATTTCTGGGACACTTACCTCAATAAAGCATTTAGCTGCTCCCTTTTCCTATCTGTTATATTTTGAATTTATTTTCCCTACTGTTCACCATTTTCCTTCCTCCACACCCAGGTGAATATCCTCCCTTCGCTTGCTGAGGCCTTCGTCAATCTGCGTATCCATTCAGCACAGACGTTAAAAGAGGTGAGATTCAGCCCCTTTCAGACAAAGTTGCTAGGTATAGTACAGTTACAGTAGATGTTACCCAACTCATCACCATATTACAGCCTGGGAGTGAGAATGTGTAGCAGCTGAGATGTGTGTTGTTCAGATTATGGACCTGATCCAGTCCACTGTTGGGGACGAGCGTGTGAAGATAGAGCTTGTGTCAGGATTCGACCCTCTGCCTGTCAGTTCGTATGATGAAACCTCCTTCGGTTACCAGATCATCAAGAAAACGGTGCTCGACATGTTCCCACAAGTAACCGTGGCACCAGGTCAGAACCATGTGTAAATGGGATAGGATTCTTTTCACTGGTGGAGTGGTGGTTCTATTTCTTACAATCCATGACCATGAGGTAATTATTTTATCCAAAATGTTCAACATGCAGGTATTTGTATTGGGAACACAGACAGCCGTCACTTCAAGGAGATGACCAATGATATCTATCGCTTTGCTCCTATCTGGCTCAAACCTGGCGATGCTCAAAGGTAAGAATTTTCAAATGGTGAGTGATGGTTCACTCAACCAAGTCTGTTGCTGTCAATATAGCCTGGCCCAGCCAGCATGATTTCTGGTATAGAGAGGCAGGTGCCGGCTGGATCAGCTGGCAGATCCTATTGGTTCACCAGTCTGAGCGCTCGCCCCCTCCCCTCCCTGGTAGAAAACAGCGGAGAACACTGACTCATACTGTAGATATTAAAAATAATAGATCCCTCATTGGCCGCTGCAGTTTGTTGGAGCTATGCGTGTCGACGGGAGGCCGGAACAATTTACACTCTGGGGCGGAAGTGTGCCGGAGGTGTGGAAGGCAGTCTTATGATCCATGTGACGGCGGACGCCGTCACTATACCTAATGCAGATGCTAACCCAATTCTATGTATAATGTATAATGTAAATAAGGACACAAATTGTAACAAATGCATTTATTGAAGTTAAGGGGGGGACACTGAGTTGTTGATTCTCTGAAGTGGTGGATCTCCTCAGACACCTACAAATGAGCAGAGATAAGGCACATTAGTTGAGGTATAAATAGGACAGCATATACTTTCTAATTGACCAGTATCAGGAGAAGACTTGTAAAGAAGGAATGTAAATCTCTGTCTAAACTTACCTCTGTCTATTCTCATCCTCCTCTCAGGGTGGTGTTCGGGCAAATGAGTTCCCTCTGGGTATAGGCACCCCTCTTATAGTTCCGGGAGGGACCAAGTGGGAAATGGAGCAGGGGGGATTGTGAGGGACTATGAGGAATGTAATTCTGTATGTGTTGTATATATATCATGTTTACCCCTGGGGAATGGTATGGGCTAACCAGGGAATGGACTGCACCATAAAAAGCAGTCAGTTGTATTGAACTCAAGAGATGACAGGTTGTGATGCATAATACTGTCAAAGTGATGAAAAAATAAAGCCTTATTGAAGGTGCCCCTGGACTGGTCTCCATTCATTTGTTGCCTTGGCCGCTCGACACTCTCACAAGTGGTAGCAGTGGTGGTCCCAGCCTCTCTGGACTGGCGGGTGCTTTAATAGCACATAACTATGGCCAGCAAGACCAGAGGAAAGGAGAAGGACAAGAAACAAGAACAGCAAGAGGAACCAGATGATGGGGAGCCAAGTACAGCAATTGACCAGCAGGAGGACGGAGCAGCCAGTAAGCCTGACAAACTGGACGAGTTGAGTGACCTGGTGAAGTCAATGGCTGTCACCCAGACTACTAGAGACAAGCGGATGGAAAGAGAGGCTGAACGCCAAGACGAGAGATGGAAAAAGATCCACCAGCAGGTGTTGCACATGCAAGCACAGATGAATGACTGGAGAGACATGGCGGACAGAGGAGAGGATGGTGAGGATGAGGGGGACTACCGTGGTGATGCTGGTGAGGAGGAGGAGGAGGAGAATCCGGGAACCAGCCAACACCAGGAGAGTGGGAGAAATATGGGGGTGAGCATCAGACGACGAAACGATCCAGCACCACCACAGATACGACACAGAGACCCTAGGTTAATACCACTCACCCAGGATGATGATATTGAACACTACCTGACAACCTTTGAAAGGATGGCCACTGTTTGTCATTGGCCAAAAGAGGAGTGGGCTATTCAATTAGTCCCTTTGCTCACGGGTAAGGCACGCAGTGCTTATGTTCTCATGGACTTTGCAGATTCTGAAGACTACGACAAAATCAAGGAAGGGATTCTAGCTAAATATGAGATCACAGTGGACACCTACAGAAGAAGGTTCCGGTCACTGGACATTCATCAGGAAGAAACCCCACAGGAGCTTTATGTGCGGTTGAAGGACTTGTTTACGAAATGGGTCAAACCAGATACCTCCACTGTGAAGGATATTTCAGAATGACTGATCCTAGAGCAGTTCTTGAGGATGGTGGATCCAGAAATGGAGGTTTGGATCCGAGAACGTGACCCGAAGTCAGCGGGAGAGGCCTCCCGACTGGATGAGATTTTTCTGTCGGCCAGATCTGGGAGCAGAGGACCCACATATGGCCGTGACAACTACTACACTGGAGGCAGTAAGTCAAAGGGGGGTGGTCAAGCTCAGGCTAGAGGTCAATCCAGTGCCAGGCAAAGTTCTTACAGTAAACCTAACACCACTAAGTCTTTTCCCAGTTCTAGACCAGACATACGATGTTATCAGTGTAATGAGATGGGCCATACACAGTACTCGTGCCCTGCTAACAGACAGAATAAACCTTCTTTGTTATGTTCAGTACCCAGACCCACCCACTCAGTCTCAGCTCAAGACAAAATGCACACTGCACCAGTGTTAGTCAACGGTCAGAGAGAGGAGGCCCTTCTAGACACAGGCAGCTGTCAGTCTGTTGTGTTGTCCAGCATAGTCCCTAGAGAGCTGTGGAGTGACACCACGGCAAACATTTGTTGTGTTCATGGGGATCAGAAAGTGTACCCCACAGCTGAGGTGTATCTTACTGTAGGTGGACAGACTTATCTCATGCCAGTCACATTAGTGCCCACATTACCGTATCCAGTTGTGCTTGGCAACGATGTCCCCACACTGTTAGACTTGATACAGCAGTCAAAAGAGAGAAACCAGGTTATCAATGAGGGCACAGAGGAGGCTGAGCAGCAGCAGCAGCTAGAACCCCACCCTACAGATACAGCATGCAACGTGGTCATAACCAGAGCTCAGAAGAAAATAAATACTCTAGAAGAGTTACCATATTATCATGCTGAGTTGAAGGCAGGCCCGGTCAAGCAACCAAAGTCCAGAGCTCAGAGAAGGAGGGAAAAGGTTTTGGCTACGGCCAGGATACAGTGTGAGGAAACGGCAAAGCCCAGTGAGCCACTGAATTTTCACATTCCATCAGACATAGCAGCACTGCAGCAAGCTGACCCTACACTAACCGCGTGGTTTGATAAAGTGTCAGAGGTGGAGGGGGAGAAACAGGGCAAGGCAGACTGTTTAGCAGAGGCGAGCTATGTGATTAAGAATGGCATTCTCTACCAGCTACAGGATCAGGTGGAGGCCTTAGTTTTGCCACAGAGCCTTACACATAAAGTGATGGAGCTAGGTCACTCTATACCCTGGGCAGGACACTTAGCATTTCAGAAATCCATGGATAGAATTGCCAGTAGGTTTGTTTGGCCAGGCATGTACACCCAGTTGAAAGGCTTTTGTGCTTCATGTGAAACATGTCAGCTATCATCAGCTAGAGGAGTAGCCCGTGCACAGCTTCAACCATTACCTATTATTGACACCCCTTTTCACAGAATAGGCATGGATATTGTGGGGCCCCTTGAAAAAAGTTCCTCAGGCCACAGATATATCCTAGTTATTTGTGATTACGCCACCCGTTATCCAGAAGCATTTCCCCTCAGATCTATCAAAGCCAGACAGATTGCCAATTGTCTGTTGCAACTATTTTCAAGGGTAGGGGTGCCTAGAGAGGTCCTTACAGATTGTGCTACAAACTTCCTGTCAAAACTATTGCAGCAGGTTTATCAGCTGCTAGGAGTGAAGGGCATCAAGACCACCCCTTACCACCCCGAGACGGACGGGTTAGTGGAGAGATTTAATCAGACACTAAAGGGCATGCTGCGGAAGTTTGTGGACAATACAGGCTCTGATTGGGACCAATGGCTGCCCTATTTGCTGTTTGCATATCGTGAGGTGCCACAGGCGTCAACAGGCTTCTCACCATTTGAGCTTCTCTATGGTCGTCAGGTGAGGGGGCCACTGGATCTCCTGAGAGAACATTGGGAGAAGCCGACTACAGATCAGGAGAGTGTGGTTGCCTATGTGATCAAAATGAGAGAGAGACTTGAACAGATGACTGCTCTAGCACAAGAGCACATGAGGACAGCCCAAACCGCCCAAAAGACCTGGTATGACAAGAAGGCCAGGGACAGGACATTGTTGCCAGGTCAACGGGTGTTGCTGCTCCTTCCAACTAGTGACTGTAAGCTGTTGGCCAAATGGCAGGGGCCGTACCAAATCACCAAGCGCCTGGGACAGGTAACCTATGAACTGTACATGCCTGACAAATTGAAAAAATACCAGCATTTTCATGTTAACCTACTGAAGGTTTTTCAGGAGCAATTAATACCAAGCCAGCAACCAGCCCAGCAACAGTTGTTGGTCTGTGCTCATGAGGATGAGGAGCAGAGAGAGCAGTCGTTCCCCACCGAGGTCACCAAGCCCAGTGCAGTGGACCTCTCTCATCTCCAGCCTGACCAGCAGGAGGAGATGAGAGCAATGCTGGACCCTCAGCTGTTCCAAGAAAAGCCTGGCTTTACAACACTGGCACAGCACAAGGTATACCTAAAAATGGATGCTACACCCCGCCGGAAGTGCTACAGGATCCCGGAACGTATAGTGCCCAAACTTAAGGAGGAGATTGAACTGATGCTGCAAATGGGCATAATTGAAACATCAAACAGTGAGTGGTGTAGCCCTATTGTGTTGGTGCCAAAAAAGGATGGCTCACTGAGATTTTGTATTGATTTCAGGTACCTCAATTCAGTGTCTAAGATGGAAGCCTATCCCATGCCCAGGATTGATGAGTTGCTGGAGAGGGTGGGGGACGCCGCATTTATCTCCACACTTGACTTAAGCAAGGGGTATTGGCAACTTGCCCTGGCACCTGAGACCAAGGAGCTGACAGCATTTACGACACCATATGGTATGTTTCAATTCAAAGTGATGCCGTTTGGCCTACAGGGGGCACCAGCAACATTTCAACGTCTCATGGACCAAGTACTGAGGGGCGTGCCGGAGTTTGCAGCAGCATACTTGGATGATTGTGTCATTTTTTCCCAGTCATGGAAGGAACATGTGGCCCATCTGCAAGAGGTCCTCCACCTGATTAAAAGGGCGGGGCTCACCATAAATCCACGCAAGTGTGCATTGGCACAGAAACAGGTGGAGTATCTGGGCCATATTGTTGGACAGGGGGTAATCAAACCTCGAGTGGGGAAAGTGGATGCCATCCATTCATACCCCACCCCCACCACTAAGAAGAAGGTTCGGGGGTTCCTAGGGCTGGTAGGGTGGTATCGGAAATTCATACCCCATTGTTCAGAGAGGGCAGCTATTCTCTCCGACCTCACTAAAGACTCAGCCCCAAACAAGGTGAGATGGACGGATGAGTGTGAGCGAGCGTTCAAAGATCTAAAGAATGCCATTACAAGTGAGACTGTTCTCCACACTCCTGACTTTGCCCGACCGTTTACACTACAAACAGATGCCTCAGGTGTCGGCCTTGGGGCAGTGCTTCTACAAGAAGGGGAGGGAGAGAGCCGTCCACTGCTGTTCCTGAGCCGCAAGCTGGAGGAACGAGAGACAAGGTACTCGACAGTGGAGAAGGAGTGCCTGGCCATGAAGTGGGCCATTGAATCACTGAAATACTATTTGCTGGGCCGGCACTTTCTCCTGGAGACTGATCATAGGGCTCTACAGTGGCTGAACAGGATGAGGGACTCGAACACGCGTCTCACTGGGTGGTACCTGGCCTTGCAACCCTATGACTTCACAGTTCAGTATCGACCAGGGAAGGCCAACCTGGTGGCCGACTGTCTCTCACGGGTACATGAGGGCTGAGGTACTGTACTCTTGGGAGAGGGGGGAGGAAATGTGACGGCGGACGCCGTCACTATACCTAATGCAGATGCTAACCCAATTCTATGTATAATGTATAATGTAAATAAGGACACAAATTGTAACAAATGCATTTATTGAAGTTAAGGGGGGGACACTGAGTTGTTGATTCTCTGAAGTGGTGGATCTCCTCAGACACCTACAAATGAGCAGAGATAAGGCACATTAGTTGAGGTATAAATAGGACAGCATATACTTTCTAATTGACCAGTATCAGGAGAAGACTTGTAAAGAAGGAATGTAAATCTCTGTCTAAACTTACCTCTGTCTATTCTCATCCTCCTCTCAGGGTGGTGTTCGGGCAAATGAGTTCCCTCTGGGTATAGGCACCCCTCTTATAGTTCCGGGAGGGACCAAGTGGGAAATGGAGCAGGGGGGATTGGGAGGGACTATGAGGAATGTAATTCTGTATGTGTTGTATATATATCATGTTTACCCCTGGGGAATGGTATGGGCTAACCAGGGAATGGACTGCACCATAAAAAGCAGTCAGTTGTATTGAACTCAAGAGATGACAGGTTGTGATGCATAATACTGTCAAAGTGATGAAAAAATAAAGCCTTATTGAAGGTGCCCCTGGACTGGTCTCCATTCATTTGTTGCCTTGGCCGCTCGACACTCTCACAATCCAACTGTGTGACCCAGTTGTAGTTAAAGACGCACTCCCGCCAAATTGTATTCTTTTGTTTGTCTCATGTGAAAACCCTGGTAGTTCTTGCACTCTGTATGTCTACAAAGCATTAATTTAGAATTTTACAAATAAAATCTAGTCTTCAGTCTAGCATTCATTGAAAACAAGTTTGGTGCGATCATGTCACAGACCAAACGCTCCCTCGTAGCCTGACACCACTGTGCGTCTTTCTATGGGGACGTGACTCGTTTGTATACAACTAGAAGGCATAGCAATGGAAAGTGGGGGCAGTGATAACGGTTGCATGATAATGGCTGCATGATAGCAGCGCCACTTCCGCCCACTTCTCACTTGTAAGATACTAGAATTTCGTGCGCGCTTCGCGCGCACTCATCCCAGAGCTACTTCGCCACGCACTATGGGAAGAAATAAATGGCGGGAGTTGACTCCACATGTAGTAACGGATGGGTTATTGGAAATGTACCATTGTTTTGTCCTGAATATTTCCACAGCCTAATTACTAAAGGATTGTGACTGGGACAGACATACAGTCTGACATACAATAGGCTACACGTGTGCACAGAGAATAAACAATGACCTATATGGCCAGATTTCTTAAATTAACATAGTTGGATTTTAACAGAAAGACAATGCCATAAATCAGTCAAAGTAAGTGACAGACTCAACAGTAGCACACAGCATGCAAGGCAGCGATGCATGCGTGCCAACATGTTTGTCCAGCTGAGATTTAGTGTCTCCATCTCTCTGTGGAAGAGGTTGCACATGACCTGTACGGCCACACTGAGGTGCTCCAACACAAACACAGACACAAAACAACACCACGCTGTTTGTCCAGTTGACCCAAATCAACACCAATACCTAGCCTGTTTGTCCAAAACACACTATCTGCTCGCCACGTTTCTACTTCGCCACAACCTAATGTTAGTAACAAATGTAGGGGAGAGCCGCCAAGGTTGTAACGCTTCACGGTTGTAACATGGACGTTATCTCTTGATTGGTCAACGCCACCATGACGCCATCGCGTCAGTATGTGTACAGCAAGGAAGTTTGAAGTGTTTACCTTCAAAATGCGTATAATTTTACACCTGGAGTATATGTGTGCTACAATTTTTGTCTTTGGTGTTGGTGAATAAAAATCCACATGGATGTGTTCATGCTTATGTTCTTCATTAGTTTGCATCGTGTTTAGACGGAATTCACATTCATTCTGGTCTGTAAGCAACTGCAAAGAAAACTTGCAAAAGCGGGTCATTTGTAACATGTGTTACAAATGGTCCGCTTCCATTCAATGCCATTATATGTAATATTTACATATTTGACATATTGGCCAATATTATATGTTCTAAAATTGTATTGTATTGTGTAGTGTATTCTAAAAGTAGTTTAGGGTTGTATAAAATTGTACAACTCAATCAATCAAACGTTTGTTTAATCAATGTATTGCCCCATTGAAAAAAAAGAAAAGCCCAAACTGGTACACCCGATACTATTTAATATTTCCCTTATGTTTGATACATTTTCTTATCACATCCATGGTATGAAAACAATGCTAAGGAGTTGCTTCAATGAAATATAATTGCTTTAAGCTGAAAACGGGTTATAAGTTATTATGTGTAGTGTAGTGTAGTCAACATGTTAAGGCTCGCTATAATGACGCCCAGCTGTTATGTAATCGCGCATCTATAAATTCTAAGCGTGTGAGCCGGGAGTGTGTGTGTGTGTGTGTGTGTGTGTATATACATTCCGTCGGTAATTCCCTGTAGGCTTCACGTGAATAATGTTGTGTGCGCGCGTGCGGAGAAATAGTTATTTAATGAATCGCATGTTGGTGTGTGTGTGTGTGTGTGTGGGGGGGGCCTTACAGGCGTGCATGTGCGTGTGTGTGCGCGTGCAGGCGTATGTATACATTAGGGCTGTCACGATTCGCCTAGTCCACGATTCAATTCAATTTTCGATTTGCAGCTCACGATTCGATTCGATGTTCGATTCGCTATCACGATTCGCCTAGTCCACGATTCAATTCAATTTTCGATTTGAAGCTCACGATTTGCTTCGATGTTCGATTACATTTTTTCAATCTATTTTTTTAAAACCTTCTTTTTCAGCATTGAGGGCTATATTCATTATAATTTAGGCCAATATCTTGGTTTGTAAAGAAAAACACTTGTTTCCCAATAAGTCACATTTATTTTCTATAAATAACAATTCAGAATGAGAATAATAAAAGGTTTAACAACTTTGGGTTTTATGCCCTAACATTTTTTAAATGTTTCTTGAAGATGAGATGACTTGTAACATTCTTGTTAAGCTCTAAGTAAGTAAAAGAAAGAAAAAAAAAAAAAGTCAAATAGTATATAGACCCATCTGTTGTTAGTTCAAGTATTAAATACTAATTTAAGTGTTCAATTTCACTTATACACTACCTGGTTATAAATAGCTGCAGTAGGCTACACCATTTTATGCAGTATTTTATACTATTTCTATTTAGTGTACATTTAGTGGATGTGGCTTACATCCGGTCTAAAGCCCACCCACTGTATGCGCTGATTTCCATACACAATCCGTATCCTCCCCTCACCGGATGTTGAATTAACAGTACTAACGGCCATATATTTGACGATCTTTTAGACAAAACGATTTTAACGGGCAACGTTTCACATGTATTATTAGTTTGATACATTTTAGGAGTGAAAACATGTGTGACCTGCATGGCATTTTGTAACGTGGTTCTGCTGTTCTGCAACTCTCATTAAATATTGAAAGCCAGCGTTTTCCACCACTGATAGTGGTCGCATGTCTGCAGCTATGCAGACCGCAACTCCGTGCGTTAATTGTTTTGCACGGGGCGAATTAGCTGAGAGCTTTTCTGTATAAGAATATAGTTGGCTGTGTTGTTGTCTTTGTACCATCGTCGTTGGACAGATCGATTTCTTTGTGATGTCTGCTCGTTTTCTTTTCCACACTTATTTCCGTGTATCATCGTCGTCGCTGTCTACAACAGCACTGGCCATGGTGAAACGCAACAGCCGTCTCGTTCTCTCACTTGTCAACTCCTCTCTGTGTGTGTGTGTGTGTGTGTGTGTGTGTGTGTGTGTGTGACTGACTGTGTGTGTGTGTGGCACTGCTCCGATACAGCTGGATTTTCGTCTCTTTTTTTTCTCCATGCATTCGCATGGGCGGAATGGCCCGGCCGCTCGCGGAAGTAAATTGGCTGTGTGGCGAAAATAGGCAAAGTGATCGGTGTAAGGGTGATATGTTGGCACAATCCGATTAATGTCAAAGAACAATGTTGATGTAACTAAGGGAATCGTCGAGTCATTTTTTTTGTAAATAAAGAGATTTAGATGGAATAAGCGAAATAGCGATCGTATAATCTCTCCTGTTCCTTCTGTCTCTCATCAATGTCCTGCGCGAGGGTCGCCTGCAGACCCAGCTCCCAGCGAGTGCTGCTGCTGCAAGCAGTGAGTGTAGAGTAGGCGTGGCGCAGCATTAGAAGGGCGCAGCAAATACGACATTGAGGGGTAGAAACCATCCCGGGCGCGTGGTTCATGTAACATGTGTGTCACTGTGAAAGACTGGCCCCATTAAGTGAACGTAGTTGGCAACAGAGCTGGTGACGTAAGAGGCAGGGTGTTGCCAGGTTTGCGAATTGTAAGCGAGTTGTAGTGTATGTAAGTAGCGTGGTTTAAAGGGCTTGTTTGTGGGCTGGTTGGGCTTGTTTCTGACCGTGTTGGGGCAGCAGTGATTCCGTGTTCCGTGTAGGAATGTTTCATAAAAGTAATATTTAATAGAGTAAATAAGACACTTGAACGGCTAAAAAATAGCCTATGTCAGTTCGGGGAGCGTTCCGAATTTATTTTGCATATAGAGATGTGTGGTGAAAGTGTGGTTCGGTCGGAGATAGAGCAGGAAGAATGAGTATGGGTACACCTTTTCACTTGTATAGTAGAAGATGCAGTTTGTACAAACAGTACGTATCGTTGAATCGTTTGAGTATGAATGGGCCTCAAGTATGATGTTTTGGAAAACATAACATTTTAGCCATTTGTTTTCAGGATCCATGGTATCAATGAAAGGATTGCTAAGAAGAATTATGAAGAAATTGTAATTTTTTACTTCAACCTGTTCCAAAACGGCGACATTCAGAAGCTTCCTGATCCTCACAACTCTGACCATGACCTGTAACGAGCGGCATCCAAAGACAACATGTCTAATTTTCAGGACCAAAATAAGTCTAGCTGTGACTTGGAATGCAGTCAATTTAACCACTTTTTCTTTCACAACACATGTTGTGAAAGATGTGGTTTATCAGATATAGGGTTGGTTTCAACTTTCAATGTTCTTAAACCTTAAGCTTATCTTTCTTTACCTTTGGTAAAAGTTCTTGGTAATCTTAATTTAAAGTTTTGACTTGTTGCTGATAAAATAATATATAATTTAAGTTAAGAAGTTAATATATTGTAAAATCTATGTAATACTTGAAGTGACTTACACCTTTTCCCTTTCCCCTTTTTGACAAAAGAAATGCACTGTTTGTACTTTTCAGCAATGTCAGTTAGCACAAAAGTCGTTTTAGAATTTATGTTCTTGATATGTTGTTTTAGTTCCTGGCAGAAATAAATAATTGACAACCAGTTTGATTTTGAAAATGAGCTGTGAAACCTTTGGCACTTTGTATACACTCTTTTTGAAAAAGCACATTTCCATGAGTTATTAAATAATAGACATGAAAGTTTCACTAATGAATGCTGTGATTTATTGTTGAAATTTGAAACGTCATATCTCTTACGAGCCTTATTAAGATACTTATTACATATAAGTATCTTATATATAACTTCCCTTCCCTTTACTTATACGTTCCATTTTTACTTGAAGGTAAATTGTATTTTATTTAGCTTGTGATTAATTGTTAACTTACTGTACCATAAACCAAAACCAGTATTATGAATAAATCATTGCTTTTGTGTATTTCCATTATGCATATCCACAAAAGTTATTATACTTAAGAGTTAATATGGCTTGAATATTCACTACTAGTGATGTAATCAGGAGGACATGGAAAGTGGAAAGATGAAAATTGGAAAATGAAAAGAATATCCTAAAATGTTAATTATGCTTTGGTTAATTGGTTTCCTTTTATCGGTAGAGCTTTTGACCTGTATATTGGTTTTAGTAGTCTACCTGTTTTAAGATATTGTTCGCATTATATATCATTATATGACATTGGTCTAATAAAGGTTTTGTATTCCTATTGTTCTTAAACGTTTAATACATTTCCTGTTTTTGGAACTCAAGTCTCAAGTCCTTATAAAGAAACTTGCATTTGTTTGGAACCCAGTTTACTGGTCTAGTTAGATAATTCCTTGAACGATCTCAAGGTGGCGTAGTCATACCTAAAAGCAAATCCTTTGCTACACTTGGTTACAATCTGTCGCAGTCGGCAGGACGGAATAAGGCACTTGAGACATTTGTTCATTTTCTTTCCTCTTTGTTGGAAATGGCTCAATTTATTTTATTGAAATGGCTCGATTGTTTAGATTTATATAACAAAGCAGCAGTTGGTGCTCCGTGGGATCCGCTGATTGTGCCCATCCTCTCCAAGAAGTGCCTGACGACTAACCTCTTCCTGTAGTGACTTTGGTTTTTTGGCCATGGCTAGTGGGCTTCAGGAACTGAGAGACTTGGTGCAGCAACTGCAGGCTGAAAAGGAGCAGCTACTGAGTGATCAGGCAGTGGCTCATTCTTCCCAGTCAACATCTGCCAGTCCCTCATGTTATGTTAAAAGGGACCGTGTGCCTCATGAACATTTGCTTTTTGTTCCTAGTAGGGAGAGACCATTGAAATTTATTGAAAAGATTTCCAGCACAGGATGAAATCCTCTACGCCAGACTCACAACAGACATAAATACATATTAAGTACGTACATACATACATAAATACATTCGTATTCTTTTTTTTTTCTTTTTTCTTACACTTTAAAACAAACCAAGTTCATGTGGACCCGCCCTCTTTTTTTTTTTATATATATATATATATATATATATATATATATATATCTTACTTTCAAGTCCTGTATTTACCAGTCTATGACCTTACAAGCCAGCCCTATAGTTATACAAAAAACCTTTTGTTGATCAAAGTTTGTCATGTCTATTCTTAAAAGTATTGACTGAAGGAGCCTGGACCACTTCCTCCGGAAGTTTATTCCATGCTCTGACAGCTCTAAGTGTAAAGAAATTCTTTCTCTTTTCTGAATGACAATTTAGTGGTAAGAGTTTAAGAGAATTCCCTCTCAACTCATACCTACCTGCTGTCCCAAAAATGGACAACGGGCTCGGCTGTAAAGTCATATATCTGGTGAACAAGTTTATAGACCTCGATCATATCTCCTCTGTGCCTCCTGTACACTAACGATGGTAACTGTAATTGTCTTAACCTTTCTTCATATGACCTTTCTTTCAACCCTGGTATTAGTTTAGTAGCCCTTCTCTGAACCTTCTCTATTTTCTCTATGTATTTGATTTTGTAGGGGCACCAGACTGAGCTTGCAAATTCAAGATGTGATCTCACCAAGGATTTATATAACGGAATTGTTGTGCTGTGTCCGTGTCATTGATTATAGTTCTAAATATTTTTGTGTCGTCTGCAAAAAGGTAGACATCGGATTGTATCTCACTTGGTAGATCATTTATATAAATAACAAAAAGTACAGGTCCCAATACAGATCCCTGTGGGACTCCAGAGGTCACTGACTTCCAATCTGAAGTGGCTCCATTAACCACCACCTTCTGTTTCCTGTTACTGAGAAAGTCCTGTACCCAACCTATAACTCTGTTGTCTATAAAGTAAGACCTTAATTTTGACACCAGTCTCTTATGGGGAACTTTATCAAAAGCTTTTTGGAAATCCATATAAATGCAGTCAACCGACTGTCCTCTATCTAAAGATGCTGACCATTTATCAAGAACTGTAAGAAGTTGAAGTGTGGTTGATCTTCCAGACATAAAGCCGTAGCCTACTGGCTGTTACTAAAGAGTTTGTACTAGTTTGGACTTCATACTCTACAATGTGTGTCCTAATTCGTTTTTCCATTGTTTTACATATAACAGATGTCAGGCTGACAGGTCTGTAGTTCCCTGCCAGTGCCTTATTTCCTTTTTTAAATATTGCACTGATTTGTGCCTCTTTCCAACCACTTGGTAAAGTTGCTTCCTCCAGAGTTTTGTTAAATAGCAATGTTACTGGTTCAGCAATCACACAGGCTAGTTCTTTTACTATCCTAGGGTGTATTGCATCTGGCCCGGGTGATTTGTAAATATTCATGCTCTGTAGCAGTTTTTTTGTGTCCTCAGTTATTATAAACTGTTCTGCATGCTGAACTTCCACTCTTGGCAGTTCAGGTATAACATGCCCTTCAGGTTCATTCACAAATACACTACTAAAATAGTCTGAAAGTATTTCTGTTTTATCCGAGTCCTTCTCTGTTTTTGGGGAGTTCTTATTGTCTTGATTGACATATAGATCTCCTACTGATGTTTTAATTTTTGTCCTTTTATTAATGTAGTCCCAAATAACCTTCGGTTTCAGTTTAGATTGTCTTGCTAACTCTTCTTCATATTGAATTCTCAGATTTCTCGTTCTCACACAGTTTCTAACTCTACGGTAATCTTTTTGTATCTCTGGAACTTTAATTTTCCTGGCCTTTTTCGCAAGAGAGTTTTTCTCCTTTATTTAATTTTTTGTACTACTATCTAAGGGGAAAGTGTGCTTCCTATTCCATGTCCTGCTCTTGCTATTTGGGACATATTTATCCTCTATTTCTTTCAACTTTAGTTTTAATAATCTCCAAATAGCGTTGACATCATAGTCAGAGAAGTATTCCCCCCAGTTAAATATTTCCAGCTCTCTGATTGCTGCCTCAAAGTTTCCCTTGTTGTAATTCTTTCTTATTTTTTCTCATTTTTGTACAACATATTACCTTAAACAACAAAACACAATGGTCACTTTTCCCTAGTGGGCCCAAATACTCCTTACATACATCCTCAACCATATTCTCCTCATTCGTAAGTATAAGGTCCAATACATGTGGTGTGTCGTCCCCTCTCCACCTTGTTGGTTCCATTACATGTTGAAACATCAATGCGTTCTGAACACAGTCCAAAAATTTGTTTTCTAGTGTGGCTCCGTCTCCCTTTGCATCAAGTAGATTCCAATCTATATTTGGCAAGTTAAAATCTCCCATAATTAATTCATGTGAATACTTCATAGATGACAACTCCTCGATTAAAACCAAAAGATTTTCATTATTGGTCTCTGTACCCCTATCTGTCGGTGACCTATAAACTAAACCCACAATCAAATTATCATTGTTGCTACATTTGATCTCCACAAAAATATTCTCTTGAAACTCTGTCGCCAGTGTAACTTCTTTAACTTCTAATGATCTATGAATATAAAGCAGTAAGCCTCTCCCTACATCATTGTCAATATTCTTGGAAAACATATTGTAGCCGTCAACTTCATCTAAATTAAAGTCCATTGGGTTCATTTTATGCTTCGATTGCTTTGCTTTAACTTCCGTAATACCAATATTCTGTATGAGTGGGTGCATTTTCAAACGAGCAGTAAATTCATGCATTTTGTTGTGGAGTTGGTCCGCGTTTGTATATAGACATAATACGCTGTCTAGGGGGGAAGAATTACTGCCTTGATATGTCTGGGGTGCAAGATCATGGTCATAGTCAAGTCACGGTGTCTTTGGGATTCTCACCACTCTCCTAGCCCAGGGAGGCCCCCGGACTTTGTAGGTGAATTCCCCCGTCGAATTTCGTCGCTTTTCCTTTGCCTCTTCATACAGCTCCTTCTCCTTTTCTCTCTCCGTCCTTGTAAGGTCGTTAGCAATTCTTATGTTTTCGTGTTTATCCGTTTGATGTAACGCTGCGATATTCTTGAACAAGCTCGTTTTTAGTTCCATGCTGCTCTGCAGTGTGACCAGAACTGGCCTCCCCCCTCTCTCTGGATCCTCCGTGGTTTCGCTGTTGTATTTCCCGAGCCGGGTCACTCTCACAAATTAATCGGCATTCGTGCGGTCCCTTTGTTGTCTCTCCTCTCCGCTGACCATGTCCCTTGTTTAGGGGGACATCAGGCATTAGTAGTCTAATAGGATGGTCGTTTGATACCTTTTTTGGCCACTAGTGGCGCTAGTGAGCAATTTAATGCATAATTTGCATAATTAATTATGCAAATTAGTAATTAAAATAGATAGATATAAATAGATATAATTAGCATAATCATAAATCATAAATATCCATAAATATAAATATCCATAAATATAATTAGCATATAATAGTTTATAATTAAATAATAATAAAAACTAATGATAGTTATTTATAAAATGCATGATGTGTGTGTGATTAGCTGATCTCATCTCTCTCTCTCCCTGCATCTCCTTGTGACATGCCTCCCCAAAAGCCAGCAGAGATGCTGACTCGAAGGTGTGAAAAACAAACAAATGTAAATTTGTTTGTTTGTCACTGGGGCTGAGGTGGGGGGATGGGCTCCCACTCTTTGTGGATTGCCATGGGCCAGACATGCAAATTAAATGAAGCGAGGGGGTGGGGTGGGGGGATGGGTTCTAACCAGGTGCCAGACATGCAAATTAGATAAACACAGAGGTGGGGTGGGGGATGGGCTCTAACCAGGTGCCAGTAGTAAACAGGGTTAGGGTTAGGGTCCTTATCTTTGAAGTGAATTGTATG
The DNA here is from genome assembly GCF_963924005.1 of Protomyctophum bolini. Taxonomy (NCBI): domain Eukaryota; kingdom Metazoa; phylum Chordata; class Actinopteri; order Myctophiformes; family Myctophidae; genus Protomyctophum; species Protomyctophum bolini. The sequence goes on from NC_137866.1 coordinate 44,037,873, forward strand.
CATAAATTAATCAAGTTAGTATTTAAATTCCTTACATACATTGACAGTGGGTGTGTGATTCCACCTAGTGGTCAATATCTATATAAATATTTACACTGCAATACCATTTATGCCCTGATGTGATCTCAGTCATCTAGGGAAATGTTTTTCAATCATTGGTCTGGGGACCACCAGTGGTCCTTGAATGTAATTATTGTGTAAGTCAAGGATATCCCCCTAGTGTTCAAGCTCTATATAAATATTTACACTGCAATACCATTTATGCCCTGAGGTGATCTCAGTCATCTAGGGAAATGTTTTTCAATCATTGGTCTGGGGACCACCAGTGGTCCTTGAATGTACTTCTTGGGAAAGTCAAGGATATCCCCCCCCCCCCCCTAGTGGTCAATTTCTATATATATATATATATAATTACCCTGCAGTACCTGCTATGCCCTGATTTCAGTCACCTAATGCAAATGTTTTCAAGCAATGGTCCGGGGGCTACCGATGTTCTTTGAGAGGGTTCAGGTGACCCTCCCCAGCTAAATCATGGAGAGTTGGTAACCAAATAGTCTCCTTATAGATCTTTAACTCTATACTTTTCAATATTTTGTGTTTTTGAATTTTGTATGTTTCATGTTGTCCAAATGGGGTTGGGTATTGTATATCTTGTATTATTTTTGGTGTTTTATGCTGTCTTTGAATTTTGCATGCTTCATGTGGTACTGGGTGTTTGGGTTATTGTCTGTCTTGTATTATTTTTGGTGTTTTGTGTTGGGATCTTTGAATTTTTTATGTTTCATGTTGTCCAGATGGGGTTGGGTATTGTATATCTTGTATTATTTTTTGTGTTTTGTGTTGTGTCTTTGAATTTTGCATGCTTCATGTGGTACTATGTGGTTGGGTTATTGTCTGTCTTGTATTATTTTTGGTGTTTTGTGTTGGGATCTTTGAATTTTTTATGTTTCATGTTGTCCAAATGGGGTTGGGTATTGTATATCTTGTATTATTTTTTGTGTTTTGTGTTGTGTCTTTGAATTTTGCATGCTTCATGTGGTACTAGGTGTTTGGGTTATTGTCTGTCTTGTATTATTTTTGGTGTTTTGTGTTGGGATCTTTGAATTTTTTATGTTTCATGTTGTCCAAATGGGGTTGGGTATTGTATATCTTGTATTATTTTTTGTGTTTTGTGTTGTGTCTTTGAATTTTGCATGCTTCATGTGGTACTAGGTGTTTGGGTTATTGTCTGTCTTGTATTATTTTTGGTGTTTTGTGTTGGGATCTTTGAATTTTTTATGTTTCATGGTGTCCAAATGGGGTTGGGTATTGTATATCTTGTATTATTTTTAGTGTTTTGTGTTGTGTCTTTGAATTTTGCATGCTTCATGTGGTACTATGTGTTTGGGTTATTGTCTGTCTTGTATTATTTTTGGTGTTTTGTGTTGGGATCTTTGAATTTTTTATGTTTCATGTTGTCCAAATGGGGTTGGGTATTGTATATCTTGTATTATTTTTTGTGTTTTGTGTTGTGTCTTTGAATTTTGCATGCTTCATGTGGTACTAGGTGTTTGGGGTATTGTCTGTCTTGTATTATTTTTGGTGTTTTGTGTTGGGATCTTTGAATTTTTTATGTTTCATGTTGTCCAAATGGGGTTGGGTATTGTATATCTTGTATTATTTTTTGTGTTTTGTGTTGTGTCTTTGAATTTTGCATGCTTCATGTGGTACTAGGTGTTTGGGTTATTGTCTGTCTTGTATTATTTTTGGTGTTTTGTGTTGGGATCTTTGAATTTTTTATGTTTCATGTTGTCCAAATGGGGTTGGGTATTGTATATCTTGTATTATTTTTTGTGTTTTGTGTTGTGTCTTTGAATTTTGCATGCTTCATGTGGTACTAGGTGTTTGGGGTATTGTCTGTCTTGTATTATTTTTGGTGTTTTGTGTTGGGATCTTTGAATTTTTTATGTTTCATGTTGTCCAAATGGGGTTGGGTATTGTATATCTTGTATTATTTTTTGTGTTTTGTGTTGTGTCTTTGAATTTTGCATGCTTCATGTGGTACTAGGTGTTTGGGTTATTGTCTGTCGTGTATTATTTTTGGTGTTTTGTGTTGGGATCTTTGAATTTTTTATGTTTCATGTTGTCCAAATGGGGTTGGGTATTGTATATCTTGTATTATTTTTTGTGTTTTGTGTTGTGTCTTTGAATTTTGCATGCTTCATGTGGTACTAGGTGTTTGGGTTATTGTCTGTCTTGTATTATTTTTGGTGTTTTGTGTTGGGATCTTTGAATTTTTTATGTTTCATGTTGTCCAAATGGGTTGGGTATTGTATATCTTGCATTATTTTTGGTGTTTTGTGTTGTGTCTTTGAATTTTGCATGCTTCATGTGGTACTAGGTGTTTGGGTTATTGTCTGTCTTGTATTATTTTTGGTGTTTTGTGTTGGGATCTTTGAATTTTTTATGTTTCATGTTGTCCAAATGGGGTTGGGTATTGTATATCTTGTATTATTTTTGGTGTTTTGTGTTGTGTCTTTGAATTTTGTATGCTTCATGTGGTACTAATGTGTTTGGGTTATTGTCTGTCTTGTATTATTTTCGGTGTTTTGGGTTGTGTCTTTGAATTTTTTATGTTTCATGTTGTCCAAATGGGGTTGGGTATTGTATATCTTGTATTATTTTTGGTGTTTTGTGTTGTGTCTTTGAATTTTGTATGCTTCATGTGGTACTAATGTGTTTGGGTTATTGTCTGTCTTGTATTATTTTCGGTGTTTTGGGTTGTGTCTTTGAATTTTTTATGTTTCATGTTGTCCTAATGGGGTTGGGTATTGTATATATTGTATTATTTTTTGTGTTTTGTGTTGTGTCTTTGAATTTTGCATGCTTCATGTGGTACTAATGTGATTGGGTTATTGTCTGTCTTGTATTATTTTTGGTGTTTTGTGTTGTGTCTTTGAATTTTTTTATGTTTCATGTTGTCCTAATGGGTTGGGTATTGTATATCTTGTATTATTTTTTGTGTTTTGTGTTGTGTCTTTGAATTTTGCATGCTTCATGTGGGACTAGGTGTTTGGGTTATTGTCTGTCTTGTATTATTTTTGGTGTTTTGGGTTGGGATCTTTGAATTTTTTATGTTTCATGTTGTCCAAATGGGGTTGGGTATTGTATATCTTGTATTATTTTTTGTGTTTTGTGTTGTGTCTTTGAATTTTGCATGCTTCATGTGGTACTAGGTGTTTGGGTTATTGTATGTCTTGTATTATTTTTGGTGTTTTGTGGTGGGATCTTTGAATTTTTTATGTTTCATGTTGTCCAAATGGGGTTGGGTATTGTATATCTTGTATTATTTTTGGTGTTTTGTGTTGTGTCTTTGAATTTTGTATGCTTCATGTGGTACTAGGTGTTTGGGTTATTGTCTGTCTTGTATTATTTTTGGTGTTTTGTGTTGGGATCTTTGAATTTTTTATGTTTCATGTTGTCCAAATGGGGTTGGATATTGTATATCTTGTATTATTTTTTGTGTTTTGTGTTGTGTCTTTGAATTTTGCATGCTTCATGTGGTACTAGGTGTTTGGGTTATTGTCTGTCTTGTATTATTTTTGGTGTTTTGTGTTGGGATCTTTGAATTTTTTATGGTTCATGTTGTCCAAATGGGGTTGGGTATTGTATATCTTGTATTATTTTTTGTGTTTTGTGTTGTGTCTTTGAATTTTGCATGCTTCATGTGGTACTAGGTGTGTGGGTTATTGTCTGTCTTGTATTATTTTTGGTGTTTTGTGTTGGGATCTTTGAATTTTTTATGTTTCATGTTGTCCAAATGGGGTTGGGTATTGTATATCTTGTATTATTTTTGGTGTTTTGTGTTGTGTCTTTGAATTTTGCATGCTTCATGTGGTACTAATGTGTTTGGGTTATTGTCGGTCTTGTATTATTTTTGGTGTTTTGTGTTGGGATCTTTGAATTTTTTATGTTTCATGTTGTCCAAATGGGGTTGGGTATTGTATATCTTGTATTATTTTTTGTGTTTTGTGTTGTGTCTTTGAATTTTGCATGCTTCATGTGGTACTAGGTGTTTGGGTTATTGTCTGTCTTGTATTATTTTTGGTGTTTTGTGTTGGGATCTTTGAATTTTTTATGTTTCATGTTGTCCAAATGGGGTTGGGTATTGTATATCTTGTATTATTTTTTGTGTTTTGTGTTGTGTCTTTGAATTTTGCATGCTTCATGTGGTACTAGGTGTTTGGGTTATTGTCTGTTTTGTATTATTTTTGGTGTTTTGTGTTGGGATCTTTGAATTTTTTATGTTTCATGTTGTCCAAATGGGGTTGGGTATTGTATATCTTGTATTATTTTTTGTGTTTTGTGTTGTGTCTTTGAATTTTGTATGCTTCATGTGGTACTAATGTGTTTGGGTTATTGTCTGTCTTGTATTATTTTCGGTGTTTTGTGTTGTGTCTTTGAATTTTGCATGCTTCATGTGGTACTAGGTGTTTGGGTTATTGTCTGTCTTGTATTATTTTTGGTGTTTTGTGTTGGGATCTTTGAATTTTTTATGTTTCATGTTGTCCAAATGGGGTTGGGTATTGTATATCTTGTATTATTTTTTGTGTTTTGGGTTGTGTCTTTGAATTTTGCATGATTCATGTGGTACTAATGTGTTTGGGTTATTGTCTGTCTTGTATTATTTTTGGTGTTTTGTGTTGTGACTTTGAATTTTTTATGTTTCATGTTGTCCTAAGGTGTATGGTTTATTGTCTGTCTTGTATTATTTTTGGTGTTTTGTGCTGTGTCTTTGAATTTTGTATGCTTCATGTGGTACTAATGTGTTTGGGTTATTGTCTGTCTTGTATTATTTTTGGTGTTTTGTGTTGTGACTTTGAATTTTTTATGGTTCATGTTGTCCTAATGGGGTTGGGTATTATATTATTACAAACAGGCGGCCTGTTGTATTAATATAATATTTTGAATTAGTACCACACGAAGCATGCAAAATTCAAAGACACAACACAAAACACCAAAAATAATACAAGATATACAATACCCAACCCCATTAGGACAACATGAAACATAAAAAATTCAAAGACACAACACAAAACATCAAAAATAATACAAGACAGACAATAACCCAAACACATTAGTACCACATGAAGCATGCATAATTCAAAGACACAACACAAAACACAAACATAATACAAGATATACAATACCCAACCCCATTAGGACAACATGAACCATAAAAAATTCAAAGTCACAACACAAAACACCAAAAATAATACAAGACAGACAATAACCCAAACACATTAGTACCACATGAAGCATACAAAATTCAAAGACACAGCACAAAACACCAAAAATAATACAAGACAGACAATAAACCATACACCTTAGGACAACATGAAACATAAAAAATTCAAAGTCACAACACAAAACACCAAAAATAATACAAGACAGACAATAACCCAAACACATTAGTACCACATGAATCATGCAAAATTCAAAGACACAACCCAAAACACAAAAAATAATACAAGATATACAATACCCAACCCCATTTGGACAACATGAAACATAAAAAATTCAAAGATCCCAACACAAAACACCAAAAATAATACAAGACAGACAATAACCCAAACACCTAGTACCACATGAAGCATGCAAAATTCAAAGACACAACACAAAACACCGAAAATAATACAAGACAGACAATAACCCAAACACATTAGTACCACATGAAGCATACAAAATTCAAAGACACAACACAAAACACCAAAAATAATACAAGATATACAATACCCAACCCCATTTGGACAACATGAAACATAAAAAATTCAAAGATCCCAACACAAAACACCAAAAATAATACAAAACAGACAATAACCCAAACACCTAGTACCACATGAAGCATGCAAAATTCAAAGACACAACACAAACCACAAAAAATAATACAAGATATACAATACCCAACCCCATTTGGACAACATGAAACATAAAAAATTCAAAGACCCCAACACAAAACACCAAAAATAATACAAGACAGACAATAACCCAAACACCTAGTACCACATGAAGCATGCAAAATTCAAAGACACAACACAAAACACAAAAAATAATACAAGATATACAATACCCAACCCCATTTGGACAACATGAAACATAAAAAATTCAAAGATCCCAACACAAAACACCAAAAATAATACAAGACCGACAATAACCCAAACACATTAGTACCACATGAAGCATACAAAATTCAAAGACACAACACAAAACACCAAAAATAATACAAGATATACAATACCCAACCCCATTTGGACAACATGAAACATAAAAAATTCAAAGATCCCAACACAAAACACCAAAAATAATACAAGACAGACAATAACCCAAACACCTAGTACCACATGAAGCATGCAAAATTCAAAGACACAACACAAAACACAAAAAATAATACAAGATATACAATACCCAACCCCATTTGGACAACATGAAACATAAAAAATTCAAAGATCCCAACACAAAACACCAAAAATAATACAAGACCGACAATAACCCAAACACATTAGTACCACATGAAGCATGCAAAATTCAAAGACACAACACAAAACACCAAAAATAATACAAGATATACAATACCCAACCCCATTTGGACAACATGAAACATAAAAAATTCAAAGATCCCAACACAAAACACCAAAAATAATACAAGACAGACAATAACCCACACACCTAGTACCACATGAAGCATGCAAAATTCAAAGACACAACACAAAACACAAAAAATAATACAAGATATACAATACCCAACCCCATTTGGACAACATGAACCATAAAAAATTCAAAGATCCCAACACAAAACACCAAAAATAATACAAGACAGACAATAAACCAAACACCTAGTACCACATGAAGCATGCAAAATTCAAAGACACAACACAAAACACCAAAAATAATACAAGATATACAATACCCAACCCCATTTGGACAACATGAAACATAAAAAATTCAAAGATCCCACCACAAAACACCAAAAATAATACAAGACATACAATAACCCAAACACCTAGTACCACATGAAGCATGCAAAATTCAAAGACACAACACAAAACACAAAAAATAATACAAGATATACAATACCCAACCCCATTTGGACAACATGAAACATAAAAAATTCAAAGATCCCAACCCAAAACACCAAAAATAATACAAGACAGACAATAACCCAAACACCTAGTCCCACATGAAGCATGCAAAATTCAAAGACACAACACAAAACACAAAAAATAATACAAGATATACAATACCCAACCCATTAGGACAACATGAAACATAAAAAAATTCAAAGACACAACACAAAACACCAAAAATAATACAAGACAGACAATAACCCAATCACATTAGTACCACATGAAGCATGCAAAATTCAAAGACACAACACAAAACACAAAAAATAATACAATATATACAATACCCAACCCCATTAGGACAACATGAAACATAAAAAATTCAAAGACACAACCCAAAACACCGAAAATAATACAAGACAGACAATAACCCAAACACATTAGTACCACATGAAGCATACAAAATTCAAAGACACAACACAAAACACCAAAAATAATACAAGATATACAATACCCAACCCCATTTGGACAACATGAAACATAAAAAATTCAAAGACACAACCCAAAACACCGAAAATAATACAAGACAGACAATAACCCAAACACATTAGTACCACATGAAGCATACAAAATTCAAAGACACAACACAAAACACCAAAAATAATACAAGATATACAATACCCAACCCCATTTGGACAACATGAAACATAAAAAATTCAAAGATCCCAACACAAAACACCAAAAATAATACAAGACAGACAATAACCCAAACACCTAGTACCACATGAAGCATGCAAAATTCAAAGACACAACACAAAACACCAAAAATAATGCAAGATATACAATACCCAACCCATTTGGACAACATGAAACATAAAAAATTCAAAGATCCCAACACAAAACACCAAAAATAATACAAGACAGACAATAACCCAAACACCTAGTACCACATGAAGCATGCAAAATTCAAAGACACAACACAAAACACAAAAAATAATACAAGATATACAATACCCAACCCCATTTGGACAACATGAAACATAAAAAATTCAAAGATCCCAACACAAAACACCAAAAATAATACACGACAGACAATAACCCAAACACCTAGTACCACATGAAGCATGCAAAATTCAAAGACACAACACAAAACACAAAAAATAATACAAGATATACAATACCCAACCCCATTTGGACAACATGAAACATAAAAAATTCAAAGATCCCAACACAAAACACCAAAAATAATACAAGACAGACAATACCCCAAACACCTAGTACCACATGAAGCATGCAAAATTCAAAGACACAACACAAAACACAAAAAATAATACAAGATATACAATACCCAACCCCATTTGGACAACATGAAACATAAAAAATTCAAAGATCCCAACACAAAACACCAAAAATAATACAAGACAGACAATAACCCAAACACCTAGTACCACATGAAGCATGCAAAATTCAAAGACACAACACAAAACACAAAAAATAATACAAGATATACAATACCCAACCCCATTTGGACAACATGAAACATAAAAAATTCAAAGATCCCAACACAAAACACCAAAAATAATACAAGACAGACAATACCCCAAACACCTAGTACCACATGAAGCATGCAAAATTCAAAGACACAACACAAAACACAAAAAATAATACAAGATATACAATACCCAACCCCATTTGGACAACATGAAACATAAAAAATTCAAAGATCCCAACACAAAACACCAAAAATAATACAAGACAGACAATAACCCAAACACATAGTACCACATGAAGCATGCAAAATTCAAAGACACAACACAAAACACAAAAAATAATACAAGATATACAATACCCAACCCCATTTGGACAACATGAAACATAAAAAATTCAAAGATCCCAACACAAAACACCAAAAATAATACAAGACAGACAATAACCCAAACACCTAGTACCACATGAAGCATGCAAAATTCAAAGACACAACACAAAACACCAAAAATAATACAAGATATACAATACCCAACCCCATTTGGACAACATGAAACATAAAAAATTCAAAGATCCCAACACAAAACACCAAAAATAATACAATACAGACAATAACCCAAACACCTAGTACCACATGAAGCATGCAAAATTCAAAGACACAACACAAAACACAAAAAATAATACAAGATATACAATACCCAACCCCATTTGGACAACATGAAACATAAAAAATTCAAAGATCCCAACACAAAACATCAAAAATAATACAAGACAGACAATAACCCAAACACCTAGTACCACATGAAGCATGCAAAATTCAAAGACACAACACAAAACACAAAAAATAATACAAGATATACAATACCCAACCCCATTTGGACAACATGAAACATAAAAAATTCAAAGATCCCAACACAAAACACCAAAAATAATACAAGACAGACAATACCCCAAACACCTAGTACCACATGAAGCATGCAAAATTCAAAGACACAACACAAAACACAAAAAATAATACAAGATATACAATACCCAACCCCATTTGGACAACATGAAACATAATAAATTCAAAGATCCCAACACAAAACACCAAAAATAATACAAGACAGACAATAACCCAAACACATAGTACCACATGAAGCATGCAAAATTCAAAGACACAACACAAAACACTAAAAATAATACAAGATATACAATACCCAACCCCATTTGGACACCATGAAACATAAAAAATTCAAAGATCCCAACACAAAACACCAAAAATAATACAAGACAGACAATAACCCAAACACCTAGTACCACATGAAGCATGCAAAATTCAAAGACACAACACAAAACACAAAAAATAATACAAGATATACAATACCCAACCCCATTTGGACAACATGAAACATAAAAAATTCAAAGATCCCAACACAAAACACCAAAAATAATACAAGACAGACAATAACCCAAACACCTAGTACCACATGAAGCATGCAAAATTCAAAGACACAACACAAAACACAAAAAATAATACAAGATATACAATACCCAACCCCATTTGGACAACATGAAACATAAAAAATTCAAAGATCCCAACACAAAACACCAAAAATAATACAAGACAGACAATAACCCAACCACATAGTACCACATGAAGCATGCAAAATTCAAAGACACAACACAAAACACAAAAAATAATACAAGATATACAATACCCAACCCCATCTGGACAACATGAAACATAAAAAATTCAAAGATCCCAACACAAAACACCAAAAATAATACAAGACAGACAATAACCCAAACACCCAGTACCACATGAAGCATGCAAAATTCAAAGACAGCATAAAACACCAAAAATAATACAAGATATACAATACCCAACCCCATTTGGACAACATGAAACATACAAAATTCAAAAACACAAAATATTGAAAAGTATAGAGTTAAAGATCTATAAGGAGACTATTTGGTTACCAACTCTCCATGATTTAGCTGGGGAGGGTCACCTGAACCCTCTCAAAGAACAACGGTAGCCCCCGGACCATTGCTTGAAAACATTTGCATTAGGTGACTGAAATCAGGGCATAGCAGGTACTGCAGGGTAATTATATATATATATATATAGAAATTGACCACTAGGGGGGGGGGGGGGATATCCTTGACTTACCCAAGAAGTACATTCAAGGACCACTGGTGGTCCCCAGACCAATGATTGAAAAACATTTCCCTAGATGACTGAGATCACCTCAGGGCATAAATGGTATTGCAGTGTAAATATTTATATAGAGCTTGAACACTAGGGGGATATCCTTGACTTACACAATAATTACATTCAAGGACCACTGGTGGTCCCCAGACCAATGATTGAAAAACATTTCCCTAGATGACTGAGATCACATCAGGGCATAAATGGTATTGCAGTGTAAATATTTATATAGATATTGACCACTAGGTGGAATCACACACCCACTGTCAATGTATGTAAGGAATTTAAATACTAACTTGATTAATTTATGCATACAATTCACTTCAAAGATAAGGACCCTAACCCTAACCCTGTTTACTACTGGCACCTGGTTAGAGCCCATCCCCCACCCCACCTCTGTGTTTATCTAATTTGCATGTCTGGCACCTGGTTAGAACCCATCCCCCCACCCCACCCCCTCGCTTCATTTAATTTGCATGTCTGGCCCATGGCAATCCACAAAGAGTGGGAGCCCATCCCCCCACCTCAGCCCCAGTGACAAACAAACAAATTTACATTTGTTTGTTTTTCACACCTTCGAGTCAGCATCTCTGCTGGCTTTTGGGGAGGCATGTCACAAGGAGATGCAGGGAGAGAGAGAGATGAGATCAGCTAATCACACACACATCATGCATTTTATAAATAACTATCATTAGTTTTTATTATTATTTAATTATAAACTATTATATGCTAATTATATTTATGGATATTTATATTTATGGATATTTATGATTTATGATTATGCTAATTATATCTATTTATATCTATCTATTTTAATTACTAATTTGCATAATTAATTATGCAAATTATGCATTAAATTGCTCACTAGCGCCACTAGTGGCCAAAAAAGGTATCAAACGACCATCCTATTAGACTACTGGCATTTTAGTAGAGGATTGGGTTGAAGAGGTACGGGCTACACTACGAGCCAGACATCTAAGACCTAATGTCCAGGCTGATTTCATTTATGACCATTTGGAGGGGGAGGCAAAAAATTAGATTAGGTATAGGCCCAGGGCAGATACTCTCTATTCTCCAGGATTTGTATGGCTGTACTAAACCATTGGTCTCTCTTCACCATAGCTTCTTCTTTTTCTTTCAGACAGCTGGAGGGAGAATCATTACTCAAGTATTCCCATGTTTTGTGTTGTCTAATGGAGAGAATCCAGTGTTCTTCCTCAGATGGGATGCCTACTTATGCCACCCTGGCCTGCTGCGTGACCAGTTTATTGAGAATGTCTGTGACTCTGACCTCCGCAGGGAGTTGAAGCGGCAGCGTAGCATTGGTTCGACCTCCCGTTAGATCGACCATTACTAACCATATCTCTAACCCTAACCCTAACCCTAACCGCAAGCACGGGAGCAACGCCTAAACCTAACCGCAAGCACGGCCCTAACCCTAACCCTAACCGCAAGCACGGGAGCAACGCCTAAACCTAACCGCAAGCACGGCCCTAACCCTAACCCTAACCGCAAGCACGGGAGCAACGCCTAAACCTAACCGCAAGCACGGCCCTAACCCTAACCCTAACCGCAAGCACGGGAGCAACGCCTAAACCTAACCGCAAGCACGGGAGCAACGCGGTCGAACTAACGGGAGGTCGAACCTTAGGGCAGCCCCCGTTGAAGCGGGTGGTACGTCAACATCCTGACTATTCCCTCCGACAGATCAGGGCTGAGGCTATCCATTGGGAGCGAGAGGAGCGGACAGATCTACATAGAGGTAGAAGTTACCCTGCTGTACTTGCCACTACAGCAGAGATGGAAGAACTTAAAACAATCTTGCAGGAGCAACAAGAGCAGCTTAACAAACTTTCACAGGTCCTTCTAGCCCTACAGAGCCAAAGAGAGGGTGACACCCAGGTTGCTTCAGAGAGCCAGCAGCCGTGGGGTTACCAACCCATGGGTGTCTTTGCACAGACCTGTACCAGATCCCCGCTACCTGCAACGGTCCAGAAAGCTGCATGTGGGAAACCGCTAACAGCCTCCCATGTAGTAAATTCTGCCCTTCCAGAGCGGTCAAACACTGAACTGGCTGCCCTACAAGCTGCTGATCGGTCAATAGGTGCTCTTCTGCCATTCTGGCAGGAACAACGGAGGCCTGGGCGCTTTGAGAAGCAAGGCCTTCCTCCTGAAACCCTGGGTCTACTGAAGCAGTGGGACCGACTCACCTTGAAGGATGGGCTGTTGCACAGGGTGTATAGAAGGCCAGATGGAGGGGGGTATATCCATCAACTATTACTACCAGAGTGTCTGAGAGAGGAGGTTTTCCATCGTCTACACCAAAACTATGGACACGAGGGCAAAGAGCAAACCACGGAACTTATCCGTTACTGGCCAGGCATGGGACAGATGATCCAACGGTGGTGCCGGCGGTTTGGACGATGCAGCCTCTCGAAAGACACACAGCCTCTGGAAAGGTTCTCTATCCCCATCAGGTCGTCAGGCCCCCTAGGTCAGGAGAGGCCTTGTCTCAGGTACGCCATGTACACCGCTCAATGTTGGAACCAGTACCATGTGACGGCACAGTTTCTCCACCAGAAGGGTCTAATGTAGATGAGGAGGAAGAGAACGGCAAGCTCTACATCATGGTGCACCCTGCTGACCCCGCAAGGCCATAATAATATAATAATAATAATAGCTCAGATTTATATAGCGCTTTTCTAAATACCCAAAGTGCTTTACAAGGGAACACTAGGAACAGACTTTATTAAGAGAAAATGTCCAGACACCCTGGTAACAGTCCCTGTCATAGACACCCCTGGCCCGTCTATGGTATACAGTCCTTCTCCTGCCCCGTTGCAGCCACCTGGTGTAAGCAATTCAACATCAGCCATGGTGTTGGACTAGCTCATTGTCGGGACGCCAATGAAAAAGAAAATGGTGGTAAATGTAGCCAGTTGAAGTTGAGCCTCAGAGGACACCATCGGGGCACTTCCTCATTGACAATCATCAGGTAACTATTTAAATGCCCTGTCTTCTTCCAAGCAGAAGTTTGGTGAATGCTGGCCTGGCCGTGGGTCTGCTGTTTTATTAATTTTACTGAAAGGGTGAGTAGCATGTCTCATTAATGTAGTTTTAATCATGTTCTGTAATCTATTCTAAACTATATGTTGCAATTCAGGTTGATGTCCATTCATGTGCCCTGTGCCAAACTCTCATGGCAGTGTGTGAGCACAAACGAAACGGACAATTAAGGTATACACAAACAAAATAACTTGATGAGATACTTTATTTGTTGTATAGTCTAAATGTTTGTTATATCCCGCCCGTAGATGGGGTGGCCACCTGCAAGACCTCAGAAAGGAGGACACTTTTTGCGGGGCTCGCTCCCCCGACCCCCCCCCCCAGATATTAATATTATTACTACTACTATTGCACCTGATTTTCACCACCATCTTCTCCAGCATTATGTCCACAGAGAACATATATTTGCTAATTAAATTAACCTTTTTAAATTATAGGGTACCACAAAGGCCATTCATTTTATAATCAATTTATTTTAATTTTAGTTTAATCTCTTTCTTGTGGTTTTTTTATACAGTCTTATGGTCATTGGTGTGGGACATAGAATGATGCCAGTAGCCTATATATTCACAGTGCTTTAGCCTCCCTTTCTTTATGATGTCGAGTTCCTTGCTCCATTGCTCATTAAATGTAGTTTTTCATTTCGGCATATTTGGCTTATTTATCTCTGCATCAACTATACTAAAGTGATACTAAAGTGATCTAGGCCTTTAACCTAGAACTGGAGAGACTGGATTGGTCCGATGTGCTCAGGAGCTCACTAGTCGAAGAAGCATGGCTTGGCTTTAAAACCAAATTTACAACAGTACTAAACAACATGGCTCCTCTGAGAACCATCAGGGTCAAAACCCGCTCGGAGCCATGGATGAATTCGGACATACTGACTGCAATGAAAGCCAGAGACAACAAATGCTCTGAACTTCTTAAATGCAAGTCCAAGCTAGCCAAGCGCTTCGACAGTGATCTCCAAACCAAACTGTGCATCCTTAAAACCCAATGTAACAAGCTAAGAAACGGTGTAATTGCCATGACCAAATCAGCCAAAAGTAACTTTATCAATGATAAAGCCGAGGAAATCAAAAACAATCCTCGGGAGCTCTGGAAGCTACTAAACAACCAACTAGGCTGTGGTCAGAAACTTAAAACCAGGTTTACTAACATAAACATCAAATCAAATAACACCCTCATCACTGACAAGGTTGATGTAGCCAATCACTTGAACATCTTCTTTACAAACATTGCAACAATGCTGGTTAACAAACTGCCCTCCCACTCTGGGCGTTTTGGTGTAGAGCACATCAAAGGCTTCTACAAAAACCTAGGTGTTTGTAAAGATGATTTTAAAATGACAATGGTAACAACTGAGGAGGTACTTAAGAAACTGAGTGCCCTCCAACCCCACAAGGCCACTGGCCATGACAATATTCCCTCCAAATTTCTCAGAGACTCAGCCATTTCCATAGCTCCAGTCATCACCCACATAGTTAACCTCTCCATCAAACAAGGACAGGTCCCCAGAGATTTTAAACTGGCCAAAGTAACCCCCCTGTACAAAAAAGGGAGCAAATTAGAACCCGGCAACTACCGCCCTATTTCTATTCTAAGCTCCATCTCGAAAGTGATGGAAAAAATAGTCTATGAACAGGTTGAAAAGTATCTTGCCACTAATAAATTGTTGTACGAGTTCCAATCTGGTTTCAGAACATCCCACTCCACTGACACATGCCTTCTCTATTTGAGCGACCACATCAAACACGAGGTGGATGCTGGAAAATACTGCGGCATGGTCATGCTGGACCTCCAAAAGGCTTTTGACACCGTGAACCACTCCATACTGGTTAACAAGCTTAAAGCTATTGGTTTTGATAGCACATCAGTGAGCTGGATGCAATCCTACCTGGAGGGGAGAGAACAGATGGTGGAAGTGAACGGAACACTGTCCCCCCCCCTCCCAGTGAGCTGTGGCGTCCCACAAGGAAGCATACTAGGGCCTTTACTGTTCCTAATATATGTAAACGACATGACTTCAGCTTGTGACTGCAACTTGTTCCTGTTCGCAGACGACTCAGCACTGCTGGTCTCGGACAGGAACAAACTGCAGGTTGAAAAGACCCTCAGCTCTGAACTCGGTAGAATCTGCACCTGGCTCGCTGATAACAAACTATCCTTACACCTGGGAAAAACTGAATCCATTCTCTTCGGATCAAATAGTAATCTCAAAAAGGCAGATGGCTTCTTGGTTAGAGTTGGTGATGATATTATCACACGGAAGGATCAAATTACCTACCTAGGTTCCATCCTGGAGGCCAATCTTTCCGGTGATAAGATGGCCACCAACGTAATCAAAAAAGTCAATCAAAGAACAAGATTCCTCTACAGGATCTCCTCACTGGTCGACAAAAACACCTTGAAGACCTTAACAGGAGCCCTTGTACAAGGTTTCTTTGACTATGCATCCACCTCCTGGTACCACAGCACCTCAAAGGCCCTTAAAACAAGGCTCCAGACCTCCCAAAACAAACTGGTCAGGCTCCTACTTGGCCTCACCCCCCGAACCCACCTCACCCCTGCCCACTTTGACAGGCTGGGATGGCTTAGGGTCGACGACAGAGTACAGCATCTTGCAATGGGTCTGGTCCACAAGATTAGATACACCACCAAGATACCCATGTACCTGTCTAAATACTTCCTTAATGTAAACGAAGTCCACACCCACAACACCAGAGGGAGTGCAACAAACCATGTACAACCCAGATTCGGCACAAACAAGGGACTAAATTCTTTTCGCTCCTATGCGACCAAAATGCGGAACGCCCTACCAACAGTCATTAAGACATGTGAATCCCTTGGCTCCTTCAAAACTGCTCTCAAAGGGCACCTACGGATGGCTGCAATTCGAAACTGGCCTCTGTAAAAGCTGAATTTGTATCTGGATTGTACTATGTGTACTATTTGTATGGACGTGGTGTTGGGTGCCTGCACATATGCACACATGGCATCAACGCATGGTGTTGTGTGCAGGCGCCCTACACTGTCTTTGTACTATGGATTGTACTATGTTTTTGTATGGACGTGGTGTTGGGTGCCTGCACATATGCACACATGGCATCAACGCATGGTGTTGTGTGCAGGCGCCCTACACTCTGTCTTTCGTTTTCTTTTCTTTTATCCCCCTGTTCCCCTCACTGTATATATACTTTTTTTCCCTTTTCGCTTCCTATATGATGAATTCCTGTTCTGTTCTTTAACTACATAGAAGTGTCTATTTGTTTGTCTCTAAATGTTTTGATGAATTGAACAATGTGGACCCTGTTGTAAACAAGTGTAAGGCTTAATTGGGTCGTCCACTCACAGTTAACAGTCTTTGTATTGAGTTTGTGCTTGAAATGTACTGTAATTCTGCAAACTGTTAACAAAGATTTCAATCAATCAAAAAATTGTGAGAGCTCAACAAACAAACCGACCATCCCACTGGCAGTGTTGCCAGGTTTTGGAAGAGAACCAAGCAACCATGTCTATGAAAACAAGCCCAAAACAAGCCTGACTAGGCTTAGTAGCCTATTATATAAAACAAGCCCAAAGTCGCTTATAATTAAGCGGACATGGCAACACTCCGAACGTCTCCACTCGCCTCACCCTCACTCTTTTTAAGACAGTGTGGCCGGCTCGCTTCGGAGGCTGAGCAGCGCTGCGGAGATTTTAATACCCAGGCAGACGACGTAAATGACAGTTATGGCACAAGCACTGTATATCACAAAAAAACGGACAATTATGTGTCCGGCCAGAGGTTGAGGTGGCCGGGAGGAGGACAGGTGGGTCTAAAACCGGACTGTCCGGCGTGAAACCGGATGTCTGGCCACCCTACCCGTAGATCTATAGCCACTGCTGCTTTGTTTAGGTTGATTTTTGTTTCTTTTGAGTATTGAGCATTCCCTTTTGTTTATCTGTTTTGTTTGTTTTTGTTTAGTTTAGTTTAAGTTTATTTTGAGCCTTTTCTGTTCATTGAGCTGTTTTCATTTGTGTTAATTTGTTGTTTCCCCCCCCAATGTGACATTGGTTTCCTTTTATCGGTAGAGCTTTTGACCTGTAGCCTATATTGGTTTTATTAGTCTACCTGTTTTAAGATATTGTTCGCATTATATATCATTATATGACATTGGTCTAATAAATGTTTTGTATTCCTATTGTTCTTAAACGTTTAATAAATTTCCTGTGTTTGGAACTCAAGTCTCAAGTCCTCAAGAAACTTGCATTTGTGGGGAACCCAGTTTACTGGTAGTTAATTCCTTGAACGACCTCAAGGTGGCGTAGTCATACCTAAAAGTAAATCCTTGAATGAATGCTCCTCAATGTATTATTATTTTTACATTTGTTGCCATTTTATCACATTTGCCTCTATGAAACCCATGTATGTGATAACATCGCCACTCATTTATCATTTCATTAGAAGGATATCATTTGTTGTGGGGAACTGTTAAAATTGTATGACTCTATTTTCTAATATTATTCCTTTTGCTTATTTTCATGCATAGACCATGCTTGCTATGCTTATGTCTCTCGCAAAATCTGGCAACACTGACTGCACAGTTGGAGTTGGCGCTGTGTTTTCCTCCGTGGTGGAAAAAGCCTGGTGACGCGAGGTTGGAACGATAGAACGCGGCTGAAAGACGGAATTGACGGAGAGAGACTAGCAGACACTGGCGGTGCCACATAGGGTACGCAGTCTACGCACGCACGCGGAGACGAAAGAGTGTACTCCACCAGGATCACCGCACACACAAACTCACCGTCCATTGGAGCTCTTTGCGCCGAATAACGTGGAACTGAAATTTAAAAAGAAAGAAAGAACCCTTGTGTCTGTAGGCGGAGGAAAGAGACATCATGTAAGCATGTTTTTGTTTGTTTTTGCGTAATGTTAGGAGAAGAGACAAACTCCAGCCTTCCTTAGTTTAGTAGTAGCATAATTAACGCTAACGTTTAAAAAAGGGCACACAGCCTAACTCAGAAATGACATAATTTCAACGGCGTAGACTCCTTTCTTCCCTCCTTGGTCTGAAATAGTTTTATTATGATGATATAATGATGCCATAATGATATTTGACCAAAGGCGGGAATCGCGGGATGTAATGGCTTTGTTGCCCCTAGCTAGCTACTCCAATGTAAGCTAACGGTTAGCTCGCTAGCCAAGCTAGGTTTGTAACCTGATTTATTGGAATAAAGCGCCAAAGACACGGAATAACTTCTGTTCTGGTAATTAATTGCCATTGAACGCGTGTATGTATTATTGTCGTTCACGTCTTGACCTCATCCAGACGATGAGTAAAACGTTAAGTTGATCAACTTAATTTGCTGCTAACTTGACTTATATAATGGCATGGATGGATCAGGTGCAACCGCATGGCTCATATGGAGGGTGGCTAGCAGCTAGCGTTACTTATCAGTAGAGATGAGTCGGTCATGAACGAACGAATCAAAAGAACTAGTTCTTTTTGGTGAACGAAACCGATCCGGTCACTTCCGTGAACGATCCGTTCGCAATTACGGGGATTCGCCCGGCGGCTCTTAGTCTTCTCAAGTTATCATTCTGCTGGAAGCCAGCTTGGACTAGATAGCCAGCCACCACTAATTCATTCATTGGGATTCTTTCTTCCTCCTTTTTCAGGTTAGCAGTGGTTCCCCTTCTGGGTCTACAACTAACGTTAGGAGTGAGGGAAACCGTCCATAGGTTACATTTTAACTGCTATATAACATTACATCTGCAAGCCGGGCAGCTAACATTAACAAAGTTAGGAGGAGGGGGCTGTATGTAGTGCGTGTGTGTGTGGCCCTGATTGCTTCATGCATGATATATCTTCTAAGAGGATTTGTCTGGCTAGTAAGGCCACAGACCGCTAGCAATTTAGATCTGGTGCATATAATCTGTATATTTGTTATATTATATATATCTCATATTAATATTGCCTAGTATTTATAAATGTTCCTTGTTGAATACCTCGGCTGAGTTTCATTTTACTGCTGTTGCTGCTATGAGACCCACACTTCCCTAGGGGGATTATTAAAGCTTTATCTTATAAGGAAATAACTGGTTGCACTCTACACAGGTATGCTAGAATTGACATGCAATGTCAAGAACATGATTTGAAAATGCGCCCACTTTAATTCAGTAAAATAATGTAGGTGGACATGTGTCCTTGAATCATGTATACAGTATTGAAAGTGAAACCTCTGCAGGTAATGTTAGCTATTTGAGCATGACATGGGTGTGAGAAATGTGAATTTTGTGAGGTCTGTTTACTGTTCAAATTGAAGTGGTTTGCAGTTGAAAATGCGAAGATCTTTCCTTTATTTTTGGTTACATCTTATCATCAGAGCATTATCTGTGTAATTGGATGCTGTTGTATAGCAACCCGATACATATGGTTTTTGATGGCAAGGCATAATTATGCAAGTTGGCATCCGTCAGTTTCTACATGCTTGGGACCCATACTCAACATTTCTAACATAAAACCTTGGTGTACTCAACATGCCTGGGTTCACATTCTGGCAAGTAAACTTAGACTATACTGTTATATCTATTAAACAGTCAAAATTAAATCAATCAAAAGAGCCATGAATTCCTGTAACCTGTTGTATAAACCGTTTTGACTGTACCAGCCAAGACATCATGAAAGCAGGTCAGCTGTCTTGACCATGTCTTTGTTTTGGTCTGAAACTAAGTGAGGGATGCTGCAGTATTTAAGCTAGATTTCCCTTTGTGCTGTTTGTTATTGTTTAGCAGAAATCAGACTAATCAGAGGCTGAAAAGGAGTCATCCTCAGGAACTGCAAGAAAGGATGGCTGCTCAAGACAAGGTACGACATTATCTAATTGCGTCGCGTCAGCGTCACAGAATGTTCCCTTTTTAATCAATGAAGGGTGGCTCCACTGCCCGCGTTGTGCGTGCCGCGTGCGTGCGTCACCATTAAAATTGAACCGGTTCGTTTTTTGACGCACGCGTCGGAGACTCGACGCGCCCAGTGGAGCCCTGGCGTTAGACGCCAAGGAGTCCTCCTTAACACCAGTAACGAGGACCAGTAAGACGCGCAAACGCGGGAAGCGAACGCAGCTCGTACATATTTGGGTTTTTTAAAGATTTTTTTTTAAGTTATTTTTTTTTAACTTATCCATAACCATATAAGGAGTCCCCTACTTTCCATCCGTTCCCCAACCCTCACACTCGATGCTGCGTTTACACGGGCAGACACAAAGACGAATGGGAATATAATTTGGAGCAGGCAGAGCAGCTACTGTACACGTCTGTTTGCATCAACATGTTGCTGGCTTCACAATGAATGATACTGTATCGTTGCGTCTGCCATTGTTTAATGGTCAGGGTTTCACTGTCCAAAGCAGGCAGACCTGTCAATACTATGCACTTCCCAAAACTCACAAGACATGCCAGCCACCACCTATAAGTTCAAACACACCTTTAGAATATTTCTTTCCCCAGCTATCTCATTCCACTTTCATTTATTTTATTCCATAGTCTTAGTTTTTCTCTAAAGTAGTTTTTATTTGTTTTCTCATGTTCCCCTCAAAGGACTGGGAGAAATACAAAGTCAGGAGCAACACACTGACCTCTACAGGTATGTACTTACATACTGTACCTGTCTACAGGACTTACATTCCCATATCTGCCATGTAGGGCTGCAGCTATCTATAATCTTCTTAGCGATTATTCTATCAATTACCTTTAAGATTAATGCAAATAATCGAGACCGCCTTTCTGTTATATATATATATATATATATATATATATATATATTTGAAATGATTTATATATCAAGTCAACGAATTGATTAACCACTTGAGCCCTATTTTATACATTAGTGTCATGCAAAAAAGTATGAAAATCGAAAGTTGAATTGCAAATGTTTTCCAATAATGACACATCCAAAATAGGGATACATTAATAATGGATAATTGATCTTATTATATATTTTTTAATATATATGTATATATAGACACACACACACAGTAATTGATTACATCGATTTGTTTTGCACCCTTTCTGCCATGATGCCATGCCACTCTAACCTCATTCTTTTGGTGTGAAATGGTTGTCATCTATTCTAGGCGTAGGAGTATTTGCTTTAGTGTACCTGAAAAAGGATACACTCATCAGAGACGTTAATCAGCCCCGGAATTTCCAAAGCACCATCATCTGTGCCTATACTAATGGGACACTGGAAGAGTGGAATGTGACAACGGTTAGTAAAAATATGTCATAGAGCGATTCAGTGGATTTGCTTGGTTTCTATCTTTGGAACAAAGTTGCCTTCAAATACCTTTTAATTGTATCATGTAAATATAGAACAATAAAGGCACCCACACACTGCCCAACTTGCACCAAACAGGAGAATAACGTAATCATTTTGGTCACGTTTCGGTCACCAAGACCTTAAATGCATGATTGAAGAAGGCCTTGGTGACCGAAACGTGTTTAATAATAGTTCTTCTTACAGCCTTTATTGTTCTTGGTGCATCATTGTGTGCTTCACCTACACACCTGTCACAAAGACATTATTACCTTGTGTACAAAAGCCTCGCAACAAAGAAATGTCAATCCTACTCTTCTTTTAGTCTGATTCTAAACATTTGGCATGAATGCAACCTTAATTACAGGCAAAGAAGCAGAGACATTTGAAAGGGATTGAAGGTCAAAGTAATTAAGCTTCGATTACTATATTACTATACTGTACAAACGTAAGGGAATTGGCAATGACTACAATGGGGGCAAACAACATATATTAAACATTCATACATAAAGGACCACTAATGGAAATAAGCTCAAGCCTTTTTTGTGTAGCGTGATCATGTTGACAGATATGTACCAATATATGTTACGTATTATAAAAAATCAATCAATTAAACAGTAACTCCAAATGTATTATGTATTCACATCACAAGCTAGCATCTTGTGTGGCCATTTAAGTGAACTGAATTAGCTTGTTGTGTTTGTCTCATTTGTTTTAGGGGACGCGGTTATGGACGAGGCGTCTCGGGACGGCCCATGAGAGAATGACGAGCATTGCCTGTGACAGAGAGCATCGAGTAATCCTAACAGGGTATTCCTCAGGGCGTGTCATAAGCTTTAGGCTGGCAGGAAAGATACTGGGGTCGTGGTCATGCCGCAAATACTCCAATGAAGATTCTATCTCCACATTAGTACCTGCATCTTGTCCTACGACATACGCAAACGACTGCGGCTTTGTCTTTGTAAGTTAACAACTCAATTCTTCAAATCTTTGCTCACGTCAACTATTATTCAAGTCCCTCTCTTCTGAAATGTCAACGCTCTCTCTTAATTCAAATGTTTCTCAGGTAGGAACCAAAAACGGAATACTGCACACACTACTCTACGGATTCCAAGGATTTTATCCAAACGATGGATGGTTCAGGGAAGCATACAAAATAGCGTTCCCAAGCAGAACTTCTGTCGACATTCTGCTACTTTCTCCCAGCGAGGATTTTATCTTTGCAGGAACCAAAGACTGCATTAATGCAAACTTGGTAATGCTTGTTTTACTATATATTACATTTCTGTGTGCAGCTGATAAATGAAAATGAAACTGGATTAACGAACATTTCATTTATTTTGTTTGATGTGGCTGAAAGCTGATCGGTACTCACAGTATGATGCTTGGACAAGCGAGAGTGCGCAAGCATCTGTCGATCGGCTGGCTACACACGGCAGTCTTTATGCCCCGTTTGCCCACCCAGCCTGCTAGACTGGCCATCGCCCACAGATACAAATCCGGAGTTGGTCTGACCGGATTCGTCACTGTGAAGGATTTCATAATTCAGGGATACAAAACAGTGCCACTCACACAGGATATAATAGGTATCTATACACTGTGCTGTGAATGTTGTACCTGTATTCTAAAGCTGGGATAGTGGATGCATGGTGTAATCCATGGGTCTTCAACAGGGGGTCCTCTGAGTTACTACAAGGGGGCCGCTAAATCTTTGTGTTAGGACCCCCCCCCCCCCAGTATTGAGGGTTTAAGTGGTTAAATGTATGAAAAATAGTAAATACAAATTTCCATGAATCCAACATACACTGATAACAGTGTTGTCAAACAAGTCTATGAATCAATCTATGGAATTTATGAAAAAGACACAATTTTACACAATAACGTACTAGCTTCCTCTCTGGCTTGAAAAGCAATGGAAGACCTCTGTCGTAATCGATATAATAATCACTAAGAAAATAGATATAAATTAGTTGCAGCCCTACTTTCGACTTTTCGAGTCATACGGAATGATTTTCGAATTAATAGACCTCAGTTTTCCTGTGTATAATTTAGTTTAATTTGTATAAATGTTTCCATTGTAGAGACGCACATTAGCTCTCGGATTGAACCAGCTCCAGAAAACCTCCTGCTGGAGTCCAAGGACGGGGAAATTCTCGTGATTGCGGATCAGAGTGCCCTCTTTGTCTATCGTGTAACGGATCCATCTAGCCGTCTCCAGCCTTACCCAGCTACACAGGTTTCATTCATATCTGTGGTAGGCTCTTCTTCTTATGGTGAAAAGTACAAGCACTTGTAAGCTTGTAGCTAGCCTGGTAAACCATCCCAGTCGCGTGAAGTCACATTATAATATGTATTCAATCACAGCACTCAGGGCCCTGTGATTGACAGACACCGATTGGCTCTTCTATTTATATATCTTTCACACAGCGCTTGGGTCAGACTGGTCTGCAGAAGACATGATAATATGAGTTTACACGACCGGCCGGGATGGTTTACCAGGCTACTTTATAGCTGTGAAACATATCAATTGTTTGTGTGACCTTTGCATTGGTTACCTTGCAGGCAAGTTGTCAAGAAATCAAGTGTGTCTGGATGCTGCAACACCTTTCTCGGCTACAATTAGTCAATTATTTTCATGCAATTGTGTTTACAGGATAGATTTCATGTCGTGGCTGCCTGTAGGAACGGGTCTTTGAAAGTCTACACGTGGAACGACCAGACCCTGGTGGATCAACGTTGCATCATAGGAAACGCCACGCAAACACGGTATAATACACACAACACTGTGTCAACAACAACTGACAGGTTGACGTTAAAGTACAGCAGAAATAATCAATTTATCAATCAATTATATGAAAAAATAATCGATAATCTATTCAAATAATCTGTTAATAATTTACCCCTGTCTTTGGGCATGTCGTCATAGGAGAAATCTTTCAAAACATTTTGAAAACTTTCAAGAATAGTGAAAATAGATACTGTAAAAAAAAAAATGTAATTTGAGGCGAATGATCTGATTCCAAATATTACTGGCAGATATAAAGCCCTGGAAAGTCAGAGGTTATGCAATTCATGTAACGACGGGTTCAGTTGGGGATGAGTTTCATGTTTTGTTTTGAGTGCAAGAATATTAATTTTAGAAGTTATTTGTAAATAGTGTGCTTTTCTGAAAACGTTCTTCCTCTGTTCAAATAATGCATAAACGCATATAGTGGGTATCACATTCAGCCATGCCTTTTGCTACTGTACCTGTAGGAATATCGTTATGTTATACACTGTCGATATGCATCAGTGCTCCAAATAGCTTAAATAGATGATGATTATGAACAAACAAAAGCACTGTTTTAAACCTTCCCCTGCTGCTGGGGTCCTATCTGTTTCAGGGGCTTCATCCATCTGGCCTGTGACTACTCCAGCATTGTGTCCTGCGAAACCGTCGGCAATAAAGATGTCGTGAGAGCTCACCATTTAATCTGAAGACCAAAAGCACCACGTGAATGGAAACCTGTTGCCAAATTACAGAACAGTCAACACTACAGATGGTCTTGTCTTTTAGAGTAAAAGACAAATATATCAAATATCAAACTGTGATTCAGAGATTGTGTAAAATATCTTTACGATAATTTACAAATAGCTTCAGTGATTCCCATGCTCTCGGCCAACAGGTTATATTTTATATATTTTATATATATTGTTCCGTCTCATTCTTTATTGTAATTGGATACTTAATAGTTAGCTCGTTGCCTTTTTGCTAACGTCACAGTTGTCGAGGCTGACGAGAAAGCAATGTTTAACCTGTCCATGAGTTGTCATTTGGACAGACTGGACTTTTGCCACGTGGGATTTATTTTTCCTTTTTATCCTTTTTTATTTGTGTTTGATTTGCACACACACAAACGGCATATAAACGAAAAGCTTGCCTTTAAAGCCTACGACGGCATCGCTTAGTCACAGAGCAACTTCACCTTTGCCTTTCTGGGAACACAGATGGCGGTGTAACACGGTACTCGTAGAGCAGGGCGTTTGTGCACGCCGCAGAGAAGGTACCGATGAGTAGAAACTTAACCACATGAACTCTGTCGTCCCTATTATGGGTCGAACATTCCCCGAAAATAGCTCTATATACTTAACAAAGTATATAGGATTTAAATGGTTAAGATCTTATGTGTTCTCTTACTTTGATTCAAATCTATAAACAAAAAAGTCAAACTGATCCAATCAAATTGATGCTTTTGTCAAACTGTGGTTTGACAGTCTTGTCTATTAGCTGTCAAGTCTTGATGCGTGGCGATTTGTAGTTGGGGCTGCATCTCTTCTGTGTTGTCTACACTACAGTATGTGAACAAAACGCTGGTTCTTTACCTCATTGTTGTTCCTTCTACATGGCCTGCGAGCAAAAGGGACAGACTCATCTTTGTAGTAATGTGCATCATAATGTTGGAACTGCAAGGTTATAGCGTGAAACCAATCATTACATTACCGCTGCATCCTCATTTAATACTGTCTTCAGAGGGGTGTGTTTGTGTGTGCTCTGCTCCCTCTTTTACTTTGTTGCTGTGAGGTTTTGAAACCTGGGTAACTTCGTTTATTTCAACCAAACAATGTCACTTTTGTTTTGTTTTTACATTCCAAACTTATAATATTTAGGTTTATCGCCAAAGAAATAATTTCATCGTTTCCAATTTGTTGCCTTCTTTCCACAGCCTGTTTAAAAAAAAACAAAAAAAAAACATGTGGGACAACTGTTGGACCTTTATGTCCATGTTCTGTTTAAAAAAAACTGTAAACTTAAGTGCCTTTTCTTGTCGCCCAATTCATTTGACCCCTTTTCACCCCCAGATATGGACCAAAGACCATAAAGCAGAGTTTATGCGGTGTTGTGCACTGCGTCGTCTGTCACTTGTCTGTGAGCGACACCTGTTGTGCGACGCAGTATAAACGATGTTTTCATCCCTTTGCCCTGTCTTTCTCCCTCCTCACTGAATGGCACACGTTTCATTTACAAAATAAAACAGTTTGCATGCCAACGTGCTGCGTGCACATTATGTGCACATATGTGTTGTGACTTGAGTTTTTCTCAACAGCCATTTGGACGTTTATTCATCACAAGTAGTTAAATCCTTTATCAATCAATACAGCATACTGGGTCAGTTCTTTTTTATGCATTTCAATTTTTGTTTAAGCCACTCAAGATGTTTAAAAGATCTGTGTTGTAATAGCTGTCCAAGATGGCTGAAGTTATATTTGTTTAATCCAGACAATACCTTATCCATTCTCAAATAAGGGAGAATAGAGTGGTTATCAGGTGGTGGCTTCCATTAGCTGCAGCACCTAATATTTATGGAACCGTTATATCAGAATCCTCCACTTACCGGTACTTTACTTGGTATGCTGTAGCCTCGGAAACCCAGACGTTTTTATTTCCAGGGAGGAAAGCTGAGACTTCACTATCTTCAGACTAGGCCTAACATGAACAGTTGAGTGGGTCGATGTTTATTCAGAAGATGTATGCAAAACATTTTCAGTATACGTCTGTTGGTTGGTAAAGTCTGTTTACAGTGGCCAGTTAGAAGGTTTCCACCTTGTGTGCAGTGGTTGCATTGTCTCTGTCACAGGCACACAGGCATACATGCATGAAGAACATGGTGCAGAGTGATTACCTGCAAAAATATGTTATTTGTTTAAAAAAAAAAAGATTTATTATAATCTGTATAACGTGTAAATGCAATGTGACATAGCTCTGTGTCGTCCCCTCCAACTGTACTGTATATACTTTACAATAAAAACAGTTTAAATGGGGAAACTGTTTTTGTATGTTTTCTCATGCCAATAAAGCACCTTTGAATTGAAGTGTATACATTGCAGCAACACCACTAAGCAGCAGTCTGCACAGACATTGGCTACAATTAAATTAGTAGACTGTGACCAGAGATGGGCAGTATTTGAAATACATGTATTTGAAATACGTATTTGAAATACTTTTTTGTAATTTGTATTTCGCTGGGATGGAAGAAATGAGATGTATTTTGTATCTAAATACTTTCAGATTGAGTATTTTCTGTATTTCAAATACATAAAATACTTTTTTTGTTTTAATGTCATTTTATTCTCAAATGGACACATGTTAAACATTTACACTGCCTCAGGTTTAAACTGTAGGGGCAAAACACACACACACACACCCCATACACACAACACAACACAATGTGTGATGTCACTTCTATTCCGCCTTCTGATTGGCATTATTAAAGATAGTTTACTTTTGTGATAACTACTGTCTGCATAACACAATTGGTCATTGCCTAATATTATTTAATTGTGTTGCTATTTATATACTACAGTATGCAGCCAGTTCAAAGATGTTGCCACATTTTCTTTCAATCTAACACACTGTTTCTTACAATGGATAATCCTGCCATTGACACTGACAGGTACAAACTGTTTTTCACCACTACATTTTTTAACCCAGTATTTGTATTTTGTGGCACCATAGGAGGCCTTAAGTATGTTTCACCAGTTTCAATTCAAACGGGCCTCCACCCTCAGGGGGGGGGCGTCCACCCTCAGGGGGCCTCCACCCTCAGGGGGGGTCTCCACCCTCAGAGGGGCCTCATATCATATATATATGTCATAGGTATATGGGGGCCTCATATTTGGTCTTGAAACGGGCCTCCAGATTCTTAAGGCCGCCCCTGAGAACACACAAACACACCAAGCTGGCCATAGCTAGCTCCCCTAAAAGAGCCAGAATGCAAAATGCTTGTCATTCAGCCTCACTTTGAGTTGCTCAGTGGACTGTCTCTCACACAGCAATATGGAGAAAAATATCACACCCGCGTGACACACACACACACACACACACACACACACACACACACACACACACACACACACACACACACACACACACAGCCTCAAAATACAACACAGCTCAGTGTTAGGGAACCCTGTAGCGTGTGGAAGACCCATAGATCCATAGACCCATAGACCCCAAGGTACATATAGCAAGGTACATATAGCAATAGAGTTCAAAGGGTGCAGATGAAGAACAGCTGCACTAATTGGTGTGCATGGCAACAGTTTGTGTCTCGTGTGATGTCACAACAGAAGATATAAGATGATGCATGATGAAAATGACTTTAGACATCGAGAGAGAGAGAGCAGGATAGTCGGACAGACGGACAGACATACAGACAGACAGACAGACAGACAGACAGACAGACAGACAGACAGACAGAAAGACAGAGTGATGTTGTCTTGGACCGTTTCCAAAGCAGGAGGACCAAAGCGAGCCAATCATGCTGCTGTAGCAGTGAGGAACAGGCTGTATTCCTTTGGAGGCTACGGTCAGTCCAGTACCTACGACAACAACTTGGAACAGATTGATGTCCATGTCTTCAACACAGTGTCTTTATGCTGGAAGAAGTTACCTCTAGTCACTAGAGTCTAGTGGAACCAGGAAGAAGAGACGGTCATTTTGAGGTTCCACACATGCTCTACGGCCACACAGCTGTGTTGGTTGAAGATACAGTCTACATCTGGGGAGGATGCTCGCCTAGTGTAGGGGAGTTATTCAATGTGCTTTATGCATTTGATGTCGACGCCCACAGATGGTTCCAACCCTGCAGGGTTTCTGGGACTGTTCCAAAAAGGAGGTTCTACCACTCAGCCTGTTTGTTGGAGAAGGTCATGTTTATCCATGGAGGAAGAACCATGGAGAATAAAAACCTTAATGACATCTACAAGTTGGACACCAGCACAATGGTCTGGACTTTAATTAACACCAGAGGAACTCCACCTCCTGCTTCACACCGTCACTCTGCCACCATCGCCAGGACAAAGATGTTTGTATTCGGGGGCTTTAATAGAGATACAGAACAGAGATACAACACCCTCAGAGTGTTTGACACAGAGACAAACGCCTGGCTGGACACACCTTCTGCACAACTTCTACCAGAATATCGCTTCGGCGAAGGTCATTCAGCATTTATCTACAATGGAGAGCTGTACATATTTGGTGGCACGAACGTTGACCAGCACTTCAATGATGTGTGGAAATTCAGTCCAGTGACCTTCTCCTGGAAGAAGGTTGAGCCCAAGTGGAAAGGACCATGTCTGTCCATGGTATGATATGTGCTGTTGCAATGTGGGAGATAATATCATCCTCTTTGGAGGATACGAAGGAGTACATAACCATATCTCTGATGAGCTGTTCATCTTAGACTTGAGTCCTTGTCTTAAGACGTTATGTAAGCTAGAAGTTATTCAGTACGCTCTGGACCAATCAGAACTACCACACAACATCAGGTGGGAACTGGCAGCCATGGCAACCAACGACAACAGACAACATGATGAGCCAGGTGATGAACTGTGTAACCTATATTGATGATGTGGTTTTGTACCATGATACGTGGGACGAACATGTAGCTCAGATAAGAGAGTTCTTTGCCCGGTTGACAGAAGCCAACCTAGTCATTAACTTAGTGTAGCAGGTATATAAGATATACAAGTGGATGCATTCCACCAAAGATCCCACACGTGCCATATTATTTATTGACACTTTTATTACTTGCGCAAGCAGAGCGCGCAAGTAATCGTTTCGCTTGGTCTCTTCGAAGTGAAGCCAAGTTTTCTTCAACGGTGAATCTGTGCCTGGTTTGCTGGGACTAGTTACAACATTACGTCATCCTTGAGAGAGTACATGGTGTGTATATGACGTAATGTTACAAGTTACAAGTTACAACATTACGTCATATACACACCATGTACTCTCTCAAGGATGACGTAATGTTGTAACTAGTCCCAGCAAACCAGGCACAGATTTACCGTTGAAGAAAACTTGTCTTCACTTTTTGGAACCAAGTAACCACAGTATACTGCTAATCAAATTACAACTACATACTCTGTATGTAGTTGTAACTAGAACAACTACATACAGTCTGTGCCTGGTTTGCTGGGACTAGTTACAAGTTACAACATTACGTCATATACACACCATGTACTCTCTCAAGGATGACGTAATGTTGTAACTAGTCCCAGCAAACCAGGCACAGATTTACCGTTGAAGAAAACTTGTCTTCACTTTTTGGAACCAAGTAACCACAGTATACTGCTAATCAAATTACAACTACATACTCGGACGAGATCAGCGGGAGAGACACATATTACTCTGATCATGATTTAGTATTAATATCACTATAGTACAAAATGAAATACATTTAAAACAATTGACAATTTACAATAAGTAATAAAATAATTATACTGTATAATATATTTTAATTCAGTTTATATACCTTTTTTTTCATCACATATCAATGATTCATTTTTCTGTAAAAAAGTAGTTAGGTAGCAAATAGTTACACGTAATGATTATACATTTCAAACGTTCCTTCACAGAGATACTGAGATGTGATACTTTCCAGCGGTCGAAAGTACTTGCGCGCTCTGCTTGCGCACTAGTAGGCCATTTATGGCCTACTAGTGTGCAACAAGCAAGTATGCACTCGGCAGAGTGCAGTTCTAGTTTTGTAATGTTTTGTGCAATTTATCATTTTGGGAGCTACGTATGTAATGTTTTATTTTGAAGTCCTCACTCCTTCCTGCTGTGACGTCATTCACCTGCGTTTGCTTCCTCCTCTCTCTCTTGCTAGAAGCCAGCTTGGAGAGAGGTGGGTTGGTTTTCTGCTCTTAGTAGATTTTTGCATTAAAGTTGTTTTAAGTGCATTTAACCAGTGCAAACGGTGAAATTATGTTGTAATCCAGTTCTGTATGTTACTATATGTTTGTTTTACAAAGGTTTAGGTGTTTTAATGTACTGTTTAGTGAAGTTCTGTTTAACAGCACTTGTGAGGAGCTGATTGCCAATTTGTCAATTGTCCTTCATTACAGTTGGTGTGGTGTTGCAGAGGTGTGCTGTGCTAATACCTGCTGCATTCTGTGTGTGTCTTTATTTCTATGCAGGTATGTTTTTGTTGCTCCCATTATTTATTGTATGTTGTATTAAGTGTGTTTTATTGTTTTATTTACTTTTATAGAAAATACTGTTTAGCTGATGGTGTATTTAATTTCAAGTGTATTTGTAATTGTGATGTAATGTGAATGTTTTGTGTAATTCTGTAAGTCATTGCTGACACTCTCTTGCTAGAAGCCAGCTTGGAGAGAGTTGGTGTGGTGTTGCAGAGGTGTGCTGTGCTAATACCTGCTGCATTCTGTCTCTTTATTTCTTTTTTTTTTTAAATTTATCCCACGATTTTGTAACCCAGTTTTTCTTATCACCCAGTGCCAATTATCTAATGTAATCCTGGGCGCTACACTTCCTCTGCCAACCTGGGGGGGCAGCGGACTGACCTCATGCCTCCTTCTATGCATGAGGAGTCCAAGCTTCTTCTTTTCACCTGACAGAGGGGAATTTCCCCGGCCGGACGTAGCGCGTGGAAGGAACACATTATTCCGACCAGTTCCTTTCCCCTCCATCAGGCACCCCGGCTGGCCAGGGGGAGGTAGTTTTAGAGACCAGGATTACGGCATGTTTTTGTGAGGGTATCTACCCTAGGGGACACGGGGAGAACATGCAAACTCCACACAGAAAGGCCCTATCGCCAACCTCCGCCTCGGGTATGGGCACTGATGACGCGGAGGAGGGAACACGCCGCCAGTGCCCACAGCGTCCCCAGCGGGAATCGAACCCAGGACCTTCTAGCTGTGAGGCGACAGCACTACCAACTGTGCCACCGTGCCCCAGTGTCTCTTTATTTCTATGCAGAAATAAATATGCCAAAGGCTAAAGAGCGATCCCGAGTCCCCGTGTCCGTCTAAACACAACGCAGAGCTCAATCCGGTTACATTAGCAAAGAGTGCGATTGGCAAGGCTCAAGTGACGTACCGGTATTTGGGGCACGTGGTAGGTCGTGGTCAGGTCCGCCCACATACTGCTAAGTTACACGCCATTACTGATCTGCCTGTACCTCAGACAAAGAAGCAGCTCATGAGAGTATTGGGAATGTGCGGATTCTATAGAAAGTTTGTTCGTAATTTTGTGGCAATTACAGAACCCCTCACGAATCTCTTGAAGAAAACGGTGAAATTTAGTTGGAACGAGAAGTGTCAGATAGCATTCGAGCAGCTAAAGGCCATCTTAACTTGTCAGCCTGTGTTAGCGGCACCTGCTTTTGGGAAACCATTTAAACTGGCGGTAGATGCATGTGATGTGGGAATCGGAGGGGTGCATTGCAAGTACGACGTCATAAAATAGACGTCATCACCACGGGACGGGAGACGGAGGAATTGTTTGGACAGCATGGTGTAGGGAGTGAGGCAATTGTAAGGAGGACTCGACTCAGTGTTACTGACCCGTACATACGAAGGCCACCGATCAGCTGCACTGGACTAGGAGATAAGCAACGTCTTTTAGGTCAGGGTAGCTCCTATATTGTTGTTAATTAGCGAGCCGTGGGAGTAACCCGTGACAGGCAGATAATATCATCCTATTTGGAAGATTTCAAAGGAGTATCTCACCATATCTCTGATGAGCTGTTCATCTTAGACTTGAGTCCTTGTCTTAAGACGTTATGTAAGCTAGAAGTTATTCAGTACGCTCTGGACCAATCAGAACTACCACACAACATCAGGTGGGAACTGGCAGCCATGGCAACCAACGACAACAGACGACAACAACCACAACAACCAGACGAAGAACATTCCAGACGAATGAAGCCGTTTTGGCTGAACCGTGCAAAAAACCGTGCAAAAATATCTAGTTTTAAAGAATAGACCAAATACGTAAACCTAAATCCCAACGCTAAACCTCAATGGAAGCCACGAGTTAGTCATAAAAACCTGCCACTGGCTAATTGAGGCGCCATGGGGTGAATTAACCCTAAACAAAGCCCAATAAGGCTAAATAAACAAATCCTAAAACTCAGGGATAAACTGGAGAAAATCTAAGAGTGGTTAGATCAGGCTTCCTTCAAATACATGGCGAATGTATTTGAACTAATTCCTTGCACTGTGCTACTACTGCTTATCTAAGTACAATGCACTGAAATCCCCTCAGTCAACCCCCGCCTCTCTCTCTCTCTCTCTCTCTCTCTCTCTCTCTCTCTCTCTCTCAATTCAATTCAATTTTCAATTATAGTGTCAAATCACAACAAGTTGTCTGAAGACACTTTACAACCAACAAAGATCCACCCAGAGCAAGCAATATTGCGACAATGGTAACGAAAAACTCCCCTTTAGGAAGAAACGTCAGGCAGAACCCGACTCTAGGGTGGGCGGCCATCTGACTCGACCGTGTCGGGGGGGTAGAGGGAGAGAGAGAGAGATAGACAGAGAGAAATAGACAGGTGGGCTCCGTGGAGGGGTCTGGTCCACATCTGGTCGAGGTCGAGCTCTGTGAGGCCGGGTCCACTCACTCACTGCCTTGCTCTCTCCCACAATGTTAATGTTAAGTTAGTAAAGTTACACCTATTTTATGTAAATAACATGGTAAAATGTGCAGCAATGGGAGGTAAAGAAGAGACACTTTAATTGTGAAGGGACGACTGGATGAGGAAAGGTGTTAGTCTTAAGGTCATTACACACTGGCGAATTAGCGACGCGATGCGAATAAGCGATCTGAAAATGCGAAATATTTGCCCGGCGAATTTATTCGCGTTTGGCTATACACCGTACACATCTATGCGACGCGTATTGTGCGATTATAGCTCCTCTCCCCTCCCTCCTCCTCTCCTCTCCTCCCCCTCCCGCTTTGGTATCCTTTCTTTAATAACCCCGTATCCAGTACTTCACAGATGGAGGGGTCCAATTAATTCGTACCGGCCCACATAGGTATACAATTGGTACCGGCATGTGGGCATATATTCCGGTTATAAAGTCTTTATTTTCGGGTCAAAAACGGGTCTGCACAGTAGAAATAGCCTAGTGCAGATCTTAGCTTTTTGATGAGCCTGTTCACTGGTCATTTTAACTTTTTTATATATTTTTCTTTGGTGTTGGTGAATAAAAATCCACATGGATGTCTTCATGCTTATGTTCTTCATTAGTTTGCATCGTGTTTAGACGGAATTCACGTTCATTCTGGTCTGTAAGCAACGGCAAAGAAAACTTCGGAGGGAGGGTCAATTGTAACATGTGTTACAAATGGTCCGCTTCCATTCAATGCCATTATAAGTAATATTTACATATTTGACATATTGGCCAATATTATATGTTCTAAAATTGTATTGTATTGTGTAGTGTATTCTAAAATTAGTTTAGGGTTGTATAACATTGTACAACTCAATCAATCAAACGTTTGTTTAATCAA
The DNA here is from genome assembly GCF_963924005.1 of Protomyctophum bolini. Lineage (NCBI taxonomy): Eukaryota > Metazoa > Chordata > Actinopteri > Myctophiformes > Myctophidae > Protomyctophum > Protomyctophum bolini. Next base: position 44,073,318 of record NC_137866.1, read on the forward strand.
TGTATTTCCCCATTGAACTGAAAAAAAAGCCCAAACTGGTACACCCGATACTATTTAATATTTCCCAATATGTTTGATACATTTTCTTATCACATCCATGGTATGAAAACAATGCTAAGGAGTTGCTTCAATGAAATATAATTGCTTTAAGCTGAAAACGATATGTTTAATGGTGTTTTTTTAGCGTTGTTACATTTATACTCCATGCTGTTACAATTAGTCCGACAGGCGCAACAAATGTAACACTGGAACAGCGTCCACTTTCGGTTTAATAACTCCCGACCTGTTTGATCAATTGAAAAATAAAAAGTGGTTTATGGAAGCAGACAAGTGTAGGTCCGTTGCCTGAAAATATTACATATGTAGATAAACGGATCTCCGAGTAAAAAAATGAAACGTGCAAAATGTTACATCCGTGGCGGCTCTCCCCTACTGTTAGCACACCCATGTGCCATGTCCACGCTGCGCTATCCCGACCTGCGTAGCCGGACCGACGGCTGCTCTGTTGCACACCCATGTGCCATGTCCACGGCACGCACGCACGCTCGCGCAATGCGCATGCACACGCGAGCGCACACACACCCAACAGAGTTGTAGGATGGGAGGTGTGCAACAGTGTGCTGCTGTGCTATCCCGACCTGCGTAACCGGACCGGCGGCTGCTCTGTTGACAGCTACTGTACGGTACGCCGCTGTTTATACACAGCAACAAGTTTGGGCTGCATTCTGATTGGTCAGAGCCGTTGAATTTCGCCTGCGAATGTCTGCAAAATTCGACACCAGAGCGAACAAATAAAGAGCGAAAACTGTCGCATTTTCGCACATTCGCACATTCGCCACTGATGTGGAAGCTTCCATTGACTTCAATTGGTTTTAAAAAAATGCGAATTATTCGCGTCGCCAATTCGCCAGTGTGTAATGACCTTTAGACTTAATTAGTCTTAGTCACATTTTGTCATTTCTATCCTTGATAGTCTCGTCTAGTCTAGTTTTAGTCTACGAAAACTCCTAAGGGTTTTAGTCATTTTAGTCGACGAAAACTTAAAAGATGTATTTCATTTTTGACCGTCCGTATTACAATCATATCTTAAATTATATATTTTATGATGGCTGTATTTTATGACTGAACAGTAGGCCAGTGGTTCCCAAAGTGGGGACCAGGGACCCCAGGGGTCCTTGAGGGAGTTCCAGGGGGTCCCCAGCTAAATTATAGTTTTAGGAACTCAGAGAGTGTACAGAGTTAAATTAACTTAGGGTCTCAGAGATACAATGCCATTAAATGGGGGTCCATAGCCTAATTCATGTCACACTGGGGGTCCTTGAAATTCAACGGGTTGGGAATCACTGCTAGAACCGAAAATATCTTCCCTGGCATATCTTTTCAAATGGGGGTCCGCGGGCTGATGAGTGTCAATTTGGGGGTCCCTGACATGAAAAGGTTTGGGAACCACTGCAGTAGGCTATTATTATGAAGTATATCTCAGTTTGAAGATTCAAATTATGGATAACAACAATACAACTAGCCTATGCATCATTCATTAGCAATAAAAAATTAAAATGCCTCATCATTATTATACTCAAGGGGAAAAAATGCACCCTATAGCATGCACTCACAGTCTCACACACGTATGGCCAGGGCTTAGAATGTGTCGACAGAAATAAAAAGGGGAAAAATAAGTTTGGTTTACAATACAACATTTAATCTCTGCATAAGGATTTAATTAGAGTTCCTATCTACAGTCATGGAGAATTTGTTTAGGACCTTTTCTGAGGAGTGGAGAACACATTACAACGTCGGGTAGGCAATGCGAACGGGACATGCAAAAGCCCTTTCCACACCTAATCGCAAAATGGCCCACAGCCGCGGACAGAAGAAGCTGTGTGCCGTGTGCGCAGCTGGTTTTTAGACAGCTGGTGGATGGGAATTACGCTCCACCTCTGCGGACGACTGACGCGGAGGAGAGCATTTCCGGGAATCTGGCCGTCGCACAAGTCGTCCGCGGAAGTGGAGCTTTTTTTCCATCCACCAGCTGTCTAAAAACCCGGAAAAAGAAGCTGTGCGCAGCCGAGAACGTGCGCGGCTCTTTAGATAGTGTGGCAGCACATAGAGGAAGACAGAGAAGGGCGAGAGAGACAGGGTAGAATTGATGGAGAAGTAGAGAGAGAGAGAAGGGGGTATAGGGGAGCGAGAGATGGAGAGAAAGAAAGAGAGAGAGAAGGGTGTAACGGACCTCGGGACGATAAAACCTTTATTTTTTTCCACCTGTCCAGGCGGAGATATAGCGCGGCGGCGATTACTTGCGAGTCTGTGCTGTGCTTGTCTTTTGTGGGAAAGGAGATGCAGTGGCTTGCAGATCTGGTCTTTTTAATTATTATTAGTGACGTTTTCCTAATTCACCATGTTCAGGTCCGAATATGATGAATATTGTATATATTTTTTCCTACCATTGTAATGGCCGTACCTTAAAGCTACCTGATTTATGGCAAAATAAATGATTATGGCAAAACTTAACTTAAATAATAATCACTATTATGGGTCCTAAAACATCTATTCAGCTCTTTTGAATGCATTAATTGCATACACTATTCGGTGATATATTTTCTGCCTATTCGGGCGGAAACCGAATAGGCCGAAAAGGCATCTTTAGCCATTTTCTGTGCATCACTATACCTTTATCCTAAGATGAAACATTTCCGTCCTGATGGGAGTGGCCTGGCCTCCCCCCCCCCCCCCCCCCATCCACAGGTCACGAGGTCACTGAATGCTTTGGTCGGGTGGAAACCTAATCTCGAATTACTTTCAATATTCAAATTCAGAAATAGCAAAAATAGCAGATCGTCAAGATCGTGCAAATGTTTTTAACTGAGAGACACCAATCTGGGTGTAGTTGACAAGATTGGCAGGAGGATTTGTATGAAATACAAATTACATGATATAGCATACATTTATCCAGTAAAATAAGAGAATACATTTATCAGCTTAAATTGTGTATGCTGCTTTTCAAGTTTCAGTGCTTCCAATTTCACTTATTTATCCTTCATATAGTTCATACTATGAGTTCTCTGTTCTCTCTCCTGAAAACCTTTGCAGCTTGACTAGAGCCAACATAACTACAAACAGTTACAATACCGTAACCATACCACAGGGTGGTGATGAAGACTGCACACAGCCTGTTTTGTTAGTAGTCACAATTACTGCAACAGTGAACACTGATGCTATAATTTAATTGTATGTCTGTGCAGACTCTGCTGCTTCGTTCTGTATACTATGTAATCATAGCTCCATGCATCCGTGTGTGTGTGTGTGTGTGTGTGTGTGTGTGTGTGTGTGTGTGTGTGTGTGTGTGTGTGTGCGTGTGCGTGTGCGTGTGCGTGTGTGTGTGCGCGCGTGCGTGTGCGTGCGTGTGTGTGTGTGCATGCGTCAGAGAGACAGACAGACAATTGGCCCGGTTTCCCATAGGACACCTCTGTAAGAAGTGGTGTCGCACATGCTCAGTTGCTCCTCTAGGTCGCACACAGAAGCCTGTGAACATAGACATTCCGTGCATAGATGGGCCTTTTCATTCCATTCCATTTAATGTAATAATATTTGGACTGCTGGACAGCTGACAGTAGGCTCTCTTTACTCTTAAAATAATAAAATAATAATATATATTTATATACAGAAATATAATAAATAAATAAATATATATATATATATATATATATATATATATATATATATATATATATATATACAGTATATATGACCGATGTGTGTCTCCTCTGCATTGATCACACTCTGGGATTCAGGTAGTGGTGGTAACAGCTCACATGGGTGTTTATTCTGCATTCATAGAGAATGGACATAGGAGACAGTGTACACAGTATGTCAGCATATGTGGACCAAAGCACTGTCTGGGAAGACAACAATACAACCTGTCAGCTATGTTTTTTACAAGTAATAAAACATACACAAAATAATGTTTGACCCAACAAAAATGTGACAGTTCGTCTAATATAGTTGGCTTTCAGACCTTTAACCCAGATTAACTTTTAAGTGCTTTTCAATGTGTTTATAATTCGTTTTGTCCACAGACATACAGACATTACCTGTCTCATGAGAATCCTCCATTACACTGAGGATTACCCATAGTGTCTTGCTAATATGAAGCCTGGTGCAGGCATGTAGAACAGCAGGTGGCATAGTTTCCGCATTTAGCTGGATTTTAACTACAACATATGTATATATATATAAAATAATAAGAGTAAAGAGAGCCTGTCAGCTGTCCAGCAGTCCAAATATTATTACATTTAATTTCAGAATGGTAGACCTGAGGCCTACCATACCAGGCCTGAGGCCCACCATACCAGGTCTCAGATTTTACAGGGGCCAGTTTCGAATTGCAGACGTCAGTAGGTGCCCTTTAATAAAGAGTTTGTTTTGGCACCGTTACGTCACCTAATCATAGCAACATGTGTTAGACTTTAATATATTAGCGACCCTCACTTCACACGAGGTGTGATTTTTGACAAATGCCTGGTGTTGCGTTTTCTCACGTTTACATTATTTGACAATCTTGTGTGTGTGCATGTGTGCGTGTGTGCATGTGTGGTGTTGTACAAACTAGACCGGTGCCCAGCTGTGTCCCTTTATTCCTCTATATGGAGTTCTGTGTCAGGCATGCCCAAATATGGAGTGTCAGAACAGGCCAGCTCCATATATGGCGCCTGGGCAGGGGCCTTAGCTGTCCAGAGCCCGGGCAGAGAGAGGGCCTTTTTGTGGCGATTCTGGACAACCATGGGTCCGACCGACTCGCCCCTGGGCACTGCCCGACCTGCGGGGGGGTGGAATGCGCATGTCGAATGTGAAGTCGGCGGGGCGAACGGTTCTCGAGATACGTGGATTACAACCAGACTTGGTGCATTTATATATGATATAAGATTTATGAGGCCACGCACATCACATGACATCACACATCTATACGATAATATAAGTCGACACCTGACGAGTTCACGTTTAGGTTTAACTCGCGTATGCTTTCGTAAATATGGCCGACACCTTGACCCTTTTCACGTCCATCGTGCTCAGCGAGCAACGGACGAAGGAGACACTGAAGAACGAGGCGGGTAGTTTGAAGAGACACCAGCGCCGTCGTCTCCACCCTGGAGGAAAAAACCCTCCAACTGTACACCGTGTGGATTCGTTAGACAGTCTCAGTCAAGACCCACCAACGGCGTAACGCCTGGGTGCCTCAAATAGATAATAGTTTAACTTTTGGAGAGGAGCGTTGGTCATTTTGATAATGATTGTATCTGACAAGCTAGTAATTTACGACCGACATTGAAACCATTATACTACAACCATGAAATTCATGTTTACATTGTTTCAGCAGTTCAGCTATAGGCTATTTGTGCTAATAATTCAGATGACAGGACTTTCAGGCACACCAACAGTAATGGTTCATAGGTTTGAACGTTGTGGACATCAATAAAGGCTTTGTTGACATGATATCCAAAGCTTTGGACATGGCCCCTTATCCTGCATTTACACTACAAGGCGACATTGAGTACTTTACAATGAAAGTCAGTGACATGATTTTTTTTTCCTTTTTCTTTTTTTATGTTACCGGAAATATGTGCGTGGTAAGGTACAACAAATCAATTGATTTATACATACAGTAGTTACTTGCACTGACAATAGCAGATCTACAGGCTCCAAACAAGCTGTAAGCTTTTTAACAAGCTTTTAACAAGCTTTTTTAACAAGCTTTTTTTCTTTTTTAACTGACACATTTATTTTTGCACCAACAGTGCAGCAACACTGAAAAAGTCACCAGGAACATGTTAGCTTTGCCCAAGTATAGCAACGAATAACGCTGTCCACTTAAGGGGCGCCGGACGGGCCAACTGCTGCCCGCCTTGGTTTAGGGGCAGTCCCCTCCAGGAAGCCATTCCTGAATCTGCGATAGACGACCTTCAGGTGTCTAAGACGGCCAGTGCCTGTGGTGTTCCTCCTCTTGGCCTTAGCACTCCAGTTGTACTTTCTCTTGCGTTTCTCTGGATAGCCACACTTTGCACAGCTGGACTTCTGCAGGTGGTAGGCCTTGGATCCACAGCGACCGCACAAAGTGTGCGTCTTGTTGTGCCGCTTTCCAAAGGAGGACGTTCCCTTCGTCATTTTCTTCCTGAAGCGATGGGAAAAGAGGGAAGCAAGCTGCAAGCTTTAGTTTATTTCTGATTCTTATTTGTTAACGACCCCCAAGACCTAATAATATTTCTGTCCCTAGACCTCAATCCAAGAACATATTTATTGTTCGGTTCGGTATGGTCATTTGGTACAGACAACAGTGAAACACTAATTGAAGCCGTCAGTAGAGCTTGGTCCTACTTGTGGACTTTGTAGCTTATGGGTATCTGTATCTCTCCTTAGGCGCTGGGGGGAGGGAGCTCTGTGAACTAGTCAGTTGCTAGAACCTGGTCATAAACAGGTACTTCCCTAATGTATAGCCTACTTCCTAATACTTATGCTGACTAGTATATCTGCTGAATAGTTCTATGTGCAATGCTTTTATAGGCTGATGTGACATCATGTCACGCTGTCAGCTGTTTCTGTGGCAACACTAATCAAAATACAAATTTTCTTGAACATTCTCAAGATTTATTTACTTGTACATGAATTGTAATAATGGTGAAGATTAAAGCATTAAAGCGTGCGTGCGTGTGTGTGTGTGTGCATGTGTGCGTGCGTGTGCGGCACTGTGGGTGCGTGATCCACTGTTAAGGGTTTCCGACATTGCTACTCGGAGTACAATCTCACTTTATGGATCTCCATATCTGGGCAAGACTGACCTAGAACTCCATATTTGGGCATATGGCCTACTTCTAGTGACACAGTGACGATTAGAGGTCACAGCCGGCCAGCTTAAAATCCTACCCAGTCTCAGTGAGTTCAATCTGTCCCATCGCAGTCATTGTATATCAGCATCTTTCTAGTCATGGAAGGAGTCGAGTCCCAATCGTCCAGGACTCAGGTATTCTCCTGTCCTGAATGTCCATACGCCTTCACGTCTCAGGTCTTCTACTATAAACACTTGAAAACGAGCCACGACAATCTCTACTGCCAAATGCTGAAGAATGGACAGATCCGCTCATTGAGCCACATCAATACCTACTGTGAAATGCTGAGAAGTGGACAGATCCTCCCAGCAGCCTGTCAGGAAAGAACCGGCTCCATAGCCAGCCAGAAACCAGGAGGCACAGACGAACCAAGATATTACAGTTGTCAACAGTTAACCAACACTTTAACTCAACCAAGAGAAGTAAACCGACATCAGATGACTTACACGGATAAGAAAACTCACATTTGTGAACATTGTGACAAACGTTTCGATCAGTTAGATGGCCTGAACACACACCAGTGTATCCGTCCTGTAGAAAAACCTTTTCACTGTAAACAGTGCAACAAGAGTTTCATTCAGTTAGCTAGTTGCCAGAGACACCAGGGTCTCCACACTGAAGAAAAACCTTACCACTGTAAACAGTGTGACAGGAGTTTCAACCAGGTGGGTAGTTTGAAGAGACACCAGCGAACCCACACCGGAGAAAAACCTTACTGCTGTAAACAGTGTGACAAGAGTTTCAACCAGGCGGGTAGTTTGAAGAGACACCAGCGCCGTCTCCACCCTGGAGGAAAAAACCCTCCAACTGTACACCGTGTGGATTCGTTAGACAGTCTCAGTCAAGACCCACCAACGGCGTAACGCCTGGGTGCCTCAAATAGATAATAGTTTAACTTTTGGAGAGGAGCGTTGGTCATTTGATACTAATGATTGTATCTGACAAGCTAGTAATTTACGACCGACATTGAATCCATTATACTACAACCATGAAATGACTTTCAGGCACACCAACAGTAATGGTTCATAGGTTTGAATGTTGTGGACATCGATAAAGGCTTTGTGGACATGATATCCAAAGCTGAGGACATGGCCCCTTATCCTGCATTTACACTACAAGGCAAAATTGAGTACTTTAGTACTTTAAGTCAGTGACAAGATTTTCTTTTAAAAAATTGTTACCGGAAATATGTGCATGGAAACAGAAGAAAGAAGATCTTAGTATTTTACTGTAAGGTACAACAAATCAATTGATTTCCTGTATATTTAGTTACGTGTCTTGCACTGACAATAACAGATCTACAGGCTCAAAACACGTTGTGTGTCTGTGTGTGTTTTGTTTTAACTGCAATTAGTGTAAAAGGCGACAACTGCAGAACCAAACGACAGAGAATGACACACCTGGGGGCGGGGCGTCACCTGTCAGCGGGAAGTGTTGGGTGGGAAGAGTAGAACGAACGCTTTGCATCCTCCTGGTGGGTCTCACAACACTGAAATGAGAGTGGGGGAGGATTCAACTGGCATAACAACTAAATCCTTGTGTACCCTCACAAAAACATGCAGTAATGCTGGTCCCCATATACCGCCTCCCCCTGGTCAGCCTGAGCGCCTGGTCGTAGGCACGCGGGTTACGTCATCTCCGTAGCGAGGGTGGTCAAGGACAGTCGAGGTGAAGTGACGGAGCTGGAGGTGACCTGCCGTAGCAGTGGGACCACCGCGGACCCCCTGGACAAGCCCAAGGACCCCCTGGACAAACCCAAGGCGTTCATCCACTGGGTGAGCGAGCCGCTGCGCTGTGAGGTGCGCCTCTACGATAGGCTCTTCCTGCACAAGAACCCCGAGGACCCGTCCGAGGTTCCGGGGGGGGGTTCCTCAGCGACGTCAACCCCAATTCCATGAGGGTGGTGGGCGCCGCCCTGGTGGACCAATCGGTCCAGGGCGCCAAGGCCTTCGATAAGTTCCAGTTCGAGAACTTATTATGATTATTTCTGGGGGTCGCGGCCCGTAAGGTTGAGAACCACTGTACTAATGCCACTGGCAAATAACCATGTCCTTAAAAAACAGCAAAGTACAAACATTTCATAATATACTTCGTACAGGGTTAAAACGAGTGATATCAGGGTATTAAATTCCACAAATTTTCCCAGCATAAATAATTCACATGGAATTCTCTGGCATACATATTACATAGCACTTTGAGCTGCATTTCATGTCATGAAAGGTGCTATACAAATAAAGTTTTATTATTATTATTATTATATTACAGAGAACTGAGCTTGATTGAATAATGAAGCCAATTTCCCCTGTGACATTATTGCCCCCAAAACCCATCACACACACACGCACACGCGCACGCGCACACACACACACACACACACACACACACACACACACACACACACACACACACACACACAGCCCCTTGCGGTGTTCTGCGGGATCACATCACGCCACAGTACGGGCTTCCACTCGGGGATCCACCGTCCACGGCGATATGGCTGCTGCTGCCTGCTGGTCGGACGAACGGACGGGACGGAACGGGACGGGACGGTGTTGTCATTGTCAGCGTGCGACACGCACGCACACACAGACACAAATACATGCACACAGCCACACACACACACACACACACACACACAAAACGAAACCAATGCAGTGAATTAACGAGTCAACAATGAACTCACCAGTCGAGGAGCCGGGATTGCGACACACACTCTCTCTCAGCAACCCGAAACAGGGGATAAGACTGCTTTAATAGGCCATCTATTGTGATTTACAAACAAGTACTCTAGTTGGACTAACTTGTCGCAGTGAGAGGATACCGTCGGGCTGGATTATCATTATTAATATCATCACATATATAGAAGAGGAGCCATAACAGTCTCCTACATCAGAGCTATTTACCAGGTCAGTGCTTGCTTTCCCACTTTTTACTGTATCTGTGATTCGATCTTGACATTGATATATATAGGGGCAGAAAGAAACGGTGGTTAAATATAAGGTTGTTGTTCTTAAGATAGCCAATGAACCTGACATTGCAGTCGTATATGTTGTGGGTCTATGTTGTTGTTGTTGTTGCTTTTCTTATGGTAATACATCACAATAACGTGCATTTCCACACAATGCAGCGGTTCATTTATGTCGCATGCTTTTTTTTAACTCCCAAAATGTGGACTAAATAATCCAACAGAAGGCTGCCTGTCTGTCTGTCTGTCTGTATAGTGCCTCTGTCTGTCGGCGGGGTTTAGCTGGTCCCCCCCCCATGCATTAACCCGCATAAATCGATAGTAAAATGGATTGTAATGTGCACTAGTGGGTCGAAACGGGAATGCGATACAAGCTATTAGGTAGAGTTTCTCCCACACTGCATGGGGTTCCTCTGGAACTTTTCTCTGCCCTGCACGACTCCTCCTCCTGGGATACAGGCGCTAGGAAAACACGGGGAGAGGAATTGACCAAAAAAAACCAAAGGCCCTTTTTGCAATAATAATCTGTCAAATCTCGTTTGTCGTTGGATTTCCGTGACATGTGTCACACGGGCACGCCACTAATGTGCTCTTTACCCTGCCGAGTAATAGAGAGCTCGAATATGGATTATTGTCACCATAGCCAACAGTTCTGTTCTGAAATGGGACAGTCCAGTTCTTGTGTTGCAGTGTTGTCGATATAGCCGATAGCAAGGCTGCACTGTAGGCAATTTACACCAAATCCTAGTAGTCATTATCATCAACTCGTTAAACTTCAACGTTTCTTGCGGCAGCGTGGTGGGAGAATCGCTGAGCATATACATTATTTATCACTCTGTCAATATGGGATTATTGGAAATGGAAATAATGCGCTTGGACGCAATTTGCCCTTACTTGTCACGTAGGCTAGTGCTACTGTACTGTTGGTGCCATTACAACAACACATTGCTTTATGGAAAGTTATATTACTCAGTCATAGCTGTAATGTGTCTTCTTTTGTCAAAGGTCATAATGTGGACATAATTGCAGACCACTTCAGATCCACCTTTAATCTCGTCTGTTGTGATTATATTGTTTTTGATTATTTATTACTCCAACATTATCAAACATATTTGACAAATAATGGGATATACTGTAGAGATGTTGCATCTGGTAGTGCAGCTGTTTAGAGAGAGAGAGAGAGAGAGAGAGAATGTTACAGAGAATCTTCCATCACTGTCCAATGTATTTTGAATATGACCTAGTTATGATCTTGATCCAGGGCTAAATAATGAATTTGGGAACCTTTCGGATTTAATTCAGATCTAGTTCCTTAATGACTCCCTCTTATCGATCTGATTCTTTACAAAATCCTGTTAATTATTCCTATTGGAGGGTCCCAAATGGACCCTTAGTAGGTCTGTAACTCTGAGAGTTATGGTGGTCCTTGAAATTAAAATAAATTGAGAATCATGTAGGCTATTGTAATTGTACAGCAGAAGTGAAGTCTACACGCCAGCTCCGTCAGTGTGATAAAACCCGGTTCCAGAGATGGTTCCAATTGTGAACCGATTCTGCTTCCTCAGATTCTTCCGGTTCCGGATCCCAACCTTACTCCTGAGTCCTGAGCCACATCATCAGTGATCTGGGAACCCGTTTGGTTAAAAGAAAATCTCTGTCTTGAGATGTACTAGTATTGACCACTTTCCCTTTATGCAGTGGTTTGGATTTAGCTAATTGGCTCTAAAACATTTTAATATTAAGGACTCCCAAATTGAAAGGAATATGGCTGCGGACCCCCATCTGTATAGATTTTGTGCCAGGGGGACCCCCATAAAAGATTGGTGACTGTTACAATTTTACAAAAGTATTTCAAGATTAAAAAAATAACAGCAGAAGTACAATCTGTAGAGCGAAAGTATACGATAGGGTGATGGGTCAAAGTAGTTCAATGGATTTGGATGCTACAGTAGCTTATTTTATTGGGGACCACTGGAGCCCTCTCCATCTCCCACTTTGTGAGCCACTGCCCACTGTGTAGACAATAAACGTGGTCTCTTTTTAGTTTCCCCGGACCTTCAACACTTCCATCTGCCCGCTCTTTGTCACTCTTCTCGTAATATATTTGCATTATGTTTGTCATGTTTTCAGTTGTAGGCCTATTGCCATACACTGTAACACGGCATCAGCTCCTTTCCTTCACCTCCCCTCTCTCGCCATCATGTGATTCCATTTGTCCACTCAGATGTAAATTAACACCAAGGGTCAGTCTTACTGTAATGTTCTGTAAGGAAAGATACTATATTGGGGAGGAGCCAGTGCACTTCTTTTTGCGGTTATATCTTGTGTGTGTGTGTGTGTGTGTGTGTGTGTGTGTGCGTGTGTGCGTGCCTGCATTTGTTCTGTAGTTGGGCAGATTTGTGCATTACTCATGCATCTTTCTTCGGGCTGTTGCGTCCAACGGTTCTTTACTGTGTAATGGCCATTAAATTGTCTTATATTGTAAGTAGGCCAGTGGTTCTCAAAATGGGGTCCAGACGGGACCCTCTGAGTTCTTTGAGGGGTTCAGATTCGGAATGGACCCTTGCAGGCATGTAACTCATTTGGTTCCATTTTGTACACTGTTAGAGTTATGGGTGTCCTTGAAATTAAAAAAAGTGTGAGAACCCCTGATGTCGGCTGGGTGCTAGACCAGCTACACGTGCACTGTAACTGTCCATGTTAGACATGAGATTAAGATTAAGGCTGTCCTCGGCTAAATATGTTCTTAGTCGACTAATAGGAATTTGTCGACGAACTGATTAGTTGACTCAATCAGCAATTCTGTAAAATTGTGTATGCTTCATACAGTCATACAGAGATTAACCTTTTCAGTTTGCTGAGGTTGAGAACTGAACATTCTTATTTCACAATGAGCAGTGAGGTGCTCATTTAGAAATATATGCACCCCTTGAATCACCTGAAAGGGCTTGTTTCTCAATAACGACTGTTCATTATCCCACGTTCAACACGACTACTTCAACCATTTCACAGAAAGTATTACAGCAAAAAATATTGTTGATTTAAAAATTATTTCATTGCTTCTGCCAAAGAAAATAAGGAACCCCTCCAAAAAAAGTTGCTCACATACTTTGTCTTGCGCAACTGTTCTCGCCAACTTGGCCACAGCAAGATGTCTGGTCAATGTGTTTCAATGAGAACGCATGCACAAAAACATGTTATTTTTGCCCGGAAACAAATACAAATCTTCACGTGAGTGGAGTGTCCGTGTGCGGCCAGTGTGAACAGCTGCGTTCATTAATAACGTGGAACGTGAAGAAAATCAGCACCTGTGCGCTTATGTTTGCACACTTGGTGGGTTGTGTTAAATTACACTTGTGTAGCAAATGAGCTGATTATTAACATGTACTTAGAATTCTTTCGGCAGACTGATTTGATCCAGGTCCTCTGTCTTCTGATTAGAGCTGGGCCATATGACGTCAAATCAAATCAATATTTCTAATACCATTAGAAAAAGCAACAGACACTCGGTAAAATACAACAGATGATCCAGGCACTCAGGAGTAAATACTAAATGGGAGGAAAAGCTTTTATTTATTAAAAGGCAACTGCAGCATGTTTCATCCTGATTTCGCCCTGAAAGCTCTTCCTCATTTTTTACTCCCGAGTGCCTGGATCTGTAGTTTTTTCTCATGTTTGATCCGTGATCACCATCGATACTTTTGATTATTGTTACCTTTTTGTGTCCTCTCCTGTGAGAACCTAGTTATTCATTTATTTCTGCCACTATCATAAATAGTGAAAATTGCACATCTACAAGCTCACAACGCATCGGCTATTTTCACTATTGTTGTTAATGTAATTGAAAAATCAAAGTATAAGAGTGGTTAATCAGACTAATTGAAAATAAACCGAAAACCTATTGGAATTGTTTTGTGCCAATTCATTGATGAAAAAGAAAATCTCCCACAGTAGCCAATGTATGTGTTTAGGATTAAAGTGATTTTGATGCTATATTAACCTGGAACCCCCCTCAATGACCAATGAGACCACACTTTCTTTTTTAAATATTTTGTTTTTATTTTCAATGTTTCACAAAATACACATACCACCCGCCCTCAACCCTCCCCCCTCTCCACATACAAACCCACATATACTGTATAGAAGACAAGCATATAATAACAATAATAATAATGAAAATTAAATACAAAAAACTAAACAAAAAGGAAAACAAAACAAGAAGAGACACATCTACTATATAGAAATTAAGTTGTTTCTAGAAGCAATAGATCTAGATTGAGATAGCTGAAAAAGAACTAACCTATAACATTTCTGATACAGGTAAGGACAATCTTTTCATATAATTCAAATAAGGTTTTTCAATAGCTAAAGCATAACATAATGCTAACACCAAAAGGGGTTCCCGCCCAAAATGGGATAAGAACTGTGTTCCAAAAAATCCACAAAATAATTAATTATGCTGCATATAAAGAATCAACTGACATTCACATTTTGGTGGTGGCAGAGTGGTAAAATGAGAATTTCCCCATGCTTGTTCTATATTTGGGTGGTATCGGCAGATCGTTGTCGCTCCCCCTAGTGTTGTGGCTGTGGGTGTCACTCACTTTGGAGAAGTAGTTACTCGGGTATAATGAGGGTATATTGAAGGTATTGTGTCTGTAATGCAGCTGGTCCTAGTTGTCTCCAAGACAATTCTCTCTCAAGGGAGACAAAATATAGTAACCTTGGACCTTGAACCTTGAACCTTGAGAGATGGAGAGAACACTGGGTATGAACCAGGTTAACCAAGAGATAGAAGGACAGACGGTATGGCACTCTGAAAGGTCACAGGTGGGCATGTGACACTTTGCTGATGGAAGTGTGTGTGTGTGTGTGTGTGTGTGTGTGTGTGTGTGCGCGCCCCCCCCTCCCCTCCCCTCCTCCTCTTTGAAGAAATTGGTATCCCAGCCCGATTTTCATTGAGAAAAAGCGCTCTTTAGTTCACTAAAGAGCTGAAGACTGGAGAGATGGAGGGGGCTCACCCCTGTTACCGAACAAACCGTCCTCGTTAATGATTAGTATTACTATCAGTCAGAATATATAGAGCTATTAAACACTTATTTTAACAACAAAATGTGACTTACACTGAGGATTGTATGACACACAGCTAGCTGCAGTTTGTCTATACAATGTGGTGCTGTTGCATAATGATCCTCCATGCGTCCATTCGTTGCCGTCTAAAATAACTGAGGAGGTATAGTTGGCAGAGGAATCCCAGGCAGAGGTGGCCTGGCAGGAATGGTGTGCCAGCACTGCCCACTGTGCCGCAGTGTCGCCTGGGTAACTGGTAACCCAAGCACTGTACCAGTGGGCTTAGCAGGGCCGCTTGGCTCATACAGAATCCAAAGGCTCCAGGTTCGATCCCAGAGACCCAGGCCTCCTCCTGCCTATCAAAACTCTCTCCTTACTGGCCTAGTGGCCTAAGCCAAGATCCAGAATGCCGCAGCACGCTTGGTCTTCAACCAGCCAAAATTCTCACATTTCTCCCCCTCCCTCCATTGGCTCCCGATTGCTGCCCGTAGAGTACAAAACTGGCACCCCCATATCTTCAAAGTCTGATCGGAACCTATTTTTGATGTATTTGATGTATTACCAATTTACCATGTGTTGTTCTTGCTTACTGTAAATCGCTCGGGATTAAGAGCATCTGCTAAATGCCTAAATTGTAAATTGTGTCAAAGTGTCTTTGAGCAAGACACTGAACCCGTAACTTCTCCCGATGTGCAGGTTGGTGCCTTGCATGGTTTCCCCCGCCATCAGTGTGTTAATGAGTGAGTGTGGAATACATTGTATATTATTGTATATAGCGCTTTGGAGGAAAGCGCTATATAAATGCAGTCCATTTTCCAAATGGACTATATCAATGCAGACCATTTGGTAACGGCTAACTGGTAACGCAAGCAAGCACTGTATGAAGCTGGTATGAAGTTTCTATGTTTGAGTTTTTGGAGAGGGCGAAAGAGAGGGCGAAAGAGTCTGTCTGTGTGTCTCTCTCTGTCTCTCTCTCTCTCTCGGTTGGTTCTTGATCATCAACTCAGAGAGGAGAGTGCTGCGGTTCCTGGCCTGGGCCTGTAACCTAGCAACCCAAACGGTGTGTGTCTTGAATAAATCACAGTGTCCTCCTTCCTCCTCGCACACGCACACACACACACACACACACACACACACACACACACACACACACACACACACACACACACACACACACACACACACACACACACACACACACACACACACACACAGGGAATGCCTGCTGACTCACTACTTTTTCCTGCCGTTTTTACGCTGTGGCTCTGCGAGGCTGGCTGTAAGAGGGTCAGTCTGTCTGTCTGTGTATCTGGGGGGTGCAGGCCTTTTTTCCGACATACCAGGAGTCCAGCTATTTCCGGACTAATTATCGCCATTCTTGTGATCATTTTGTGTGTAGTAGTCCCTCCACTTTTATGCTATTTGCAATATCTGTAGCCTACTAAATTCTGAATGGCAATTTGGATGGACGCCGATCCTGTGTAGTGTTGCCATGTCTGCTTATTATAAGCAACTTTGGGTTGTTTTTTCTGTAAAAGTTCTTGTAAATATTGGTAGTTCCGGTTATTTTTAAAGAGTAGTTGCTTATTTCAGCTTGCTTTCCTAATGTTGTTGAAATGAGTTGTTCTCAAACATTTTCATGTCAAGGAAATAATAATAAAAAACTTTGTCATGCTCTACCAAGGTTCTACCTTGTTCTGTTATTTTAAACGTATGTTTACGGTAGCATGTTGTTGGATTTACAGTACAGTACAGTAGAGTACAGTACAGTAGGCCCAGTGATGAACATTGCTCTGCTTTCAAACAAATCAAACTGTAGTACCCGTATTTACACACACACTGCCTATCAATCTTATGGCGAGTGAACCCTGATTTATACTTTGTCAGGGAAAGGAGTATAAATTAACCCATTCTGACCTGAGATCAGATTCATACAAGGTTTCCACTGGACACACACTGGTCTGATCAACCCATTCTGACCTGAGATCAGATTCTAAAAATGTCAGTCGTTCTTCGATTAAAAAAAAAATAGCAGACCTACAAGCCAACACTCGGTGGCGCGCTACGAGCTTGTAGATCTGCTATTTTTCAATAGCTAAAGCATAACATGATGCCATCACCAAAATGGGTTCCCGTTCAGAATGGGTTAAACTCGACTGTGGGAGTTGTGTCGTTCAGAGTTGAGGCTAAACAATTTACAATTTAGGCACTTAGCAGACGCTCTTATCCAGTGCCACTTAGAATGAGCAAGGTAATCACATACTGTACATAGAATGCAAAGGGGACTGTGTACTGTAGTGCCTCAGGAAACTAGGATCACAGGCAAACCAAGAACCAGCGTTATCTAGAGAGTGTTTTGGGACCTGTTTTGGGACCCTGCACACATTTGTATAGTAGTAGTAGTAGTAGTACAGTACCTTTTTTTTAATATAGCTACTTTATTTATACACGTTGCTCATGTCTGTGTTACTTATAGGCTTGTCAGGCGTAGACTGCACCCTGGCAGGAAAATAAACACTAGCATCAATCTAGACAGAGGGTGGCATGAATTGCTAGGGGATGAGGTGGAGTCTGAAGAGCAGAGTCTTCAAAGTCTGAAGTTCTGAGTGCAATGGGGGAGTTTGTTCCACAGTTTGTGAGCCAGGAGGGAGAAGAACAGTCTGAGACATGTGGAGCATTGTCTGTCCTGGGTGTTTTAGAGAAGGTTCCAATGGCTTTCCTCCTGTGTTGGCTGATCTGAGTGAGTGAGAGGGCTCTGTCATGCCTTGAAGGTATTGGGGGTGCCATGCCTGTGGTTGCCTTGTAGGCCAACATCAGTGTTTTGTAGTCGACTCTGCAGGCAGAAATGCAGGGAACGAAAAAGGGGGAATATTATTTCGTTTTTTCATGGTTCTTTTTTATTGTCTCCGCCAGGCCGAAGGCCTAGGGGGAGAGTATGTTTTGCTCTCCTTCCGTGTGTAGTGTGTGTCCTTCAGTCCGTGTGTGTGTGTGTGTGTCCTTCCGTCCGTTATCAGCTAATCTCCGGCACCGTTGGCCCGATCCATGCCAAACTTTGCACACACACACACTCCCTGGATGCCAACGACGAACCTCTGCCCCAAATATTCCTCAACGGCCTGTTATAGCGCCACCAGGAGGCCACAACCTGACCTGCCCTGATGGAGACCTATGTGCCGACGGGCACTTTATCTAGTTGTTAATGTTATGTGTGTTTTCTTGTGTACGGGTACGGGTACATAAGAGTAAATTCATTTTTGTAAATTAATTTTGGCGATTGGACTGACAGTCTATGGTTAAAACCCATTCTGGACGGGAACCCCTTTTGGTGTTTTAACTAAGCATTATGTTATACTGTAGCAAAATAGCAGATCTACAAGCTCATAGCGCTCACATTGTATCGCCTCTCTCTCATGGTAATTCAGCAGAGATAAGACGCAGCGTGTGAAATTACACAATATTGTGTGTGTGTGTGCGCGCGCGTGTGTGTGTGTGTGTGTGTGTGTGCGTAATCTGCGTATGCACGTGTGTGAGTGTGTGTGTGGGTAATGTCTATATGCATGGGTATTGGCTGCATGTGAGTATGTGTTGATGGTCATTTTAGCCTGGGTTTATCTGGTTATTGTGGTTACTGGCTTAAACCTATTCTCAGACCCAAGATACAGCTGCATTCGGACCACTTTTTATGTTTTATGAGCTTAACATAATGCCCCCCCCAGAATAGGCATGCTGGGGTTGAATTGGTAATTAATGAAATGTGCACCCCTACACCAGAAGTCAATAAATTGCACACATTTTTGCACAAATTCCTGAATAACTCCTCCTGCCTCGGGCTGTCAGGATCATAAAATGTTAATCTTGCAGCCATGTGACTGCGATTAACAATTTAATTTTAATTGTGTTTTTCCATTGAACCTAGGAACAAAATAAACGTAAATGAAAATGACATTTCTGTTTGGCTTCTAGGGGCTTTGTAAACACAAATCTCACAAGGCTGGGCAAGAAAAGAAAGAGTGATAACTTTATACTTTCCGCAATTTCTTTATAGCGGAAAAAGCCAATCTACAAGCTAGAGACAGCACTTTGTGTAACCTTGTAGATCGGCTATTCTCTTTTCAGATATTTGAAAATATATGGACGATTAGGATTTGAATAATTGCGATTTGGCAATTATGTCATTGTGAGAGGGCCTATACTCCCTCCCGCCAGGTCAGTCACACAGACGGAATCCAATCTCCATGTTTTGAAGGCTCCTTTTATAGCCCTGAGAAGTCTGGGAACACATGCAAATGAGGGGGGAGGGAGACTCGTTCCCCCGCTGATTTGATCCATGGTCTGAAATGAAAGAGAGATGATGCTCTGCCTCCATCCGTTTCTCTCCACCAGGCTGAGAGGTCCTGCTTCATACGTATGCACGCACCACGCACGCACACACGCACCACGCACGCACACACACACCACACACACGCACACACACACGCACACACGCACCACGCGCACACACACGCAGCACGCACGTACAGAGTTACAGTCTCTGTCTTTAATGCCTAATTTTCTTTCCATCGCGTGGTGAAAAAAGCAGATCTACAAGCTATAATGCTTGTGGAGCTTATAGATCTTTTAGGCGTGCTGCTCCACGGTCGTTTCTTTTCTATTTCACGCACCAAATGGCAGTTGATTGATATATTAACATCACAATAATTCCAACCACTTTAACATATTTTATTCCTTTGAGATATATATGCAAGCCATGAGCTTGTAGATCTGCTGTTTTGGAAAAAAATCACGAAAATGTGTGCAAATATTAAATATATTATTGTTTTACTCAAATATTTGCTTCTGGACTGGAGGCTATATCAGAGAGGTGATATTAACTATATGACTACGTTGCACCCGTGAAGTAAATACGCTTCATGCTGTCCACATAATGCAGATGATGAAATAAATACGCTTCATGCTGTCCACATAATGCAGATGACGATGGCTATGAATTCCTCCAGATGTGTGCGTTCCTTCCACCGACCAGGGACTGAACGACGGACACGGAGAGACTCGGTGAAAGGATGAATGGCTTTTGTTGTTAAAGCCTGCAAGGTTGGAACACACAAAGAGAAGGGCAGCAGGCACTCTCTCTCTCTCTCTCTGTGTGTGTGTGTGTGTGTGTGTGTGTGTGTGTGTGTGTGTGTGTGTGTGTGTGTGTGTGTGTGTGTGTGTGTGTGTGTGCATGCGTGTGCGACGTGTGCGCTATACTTGTGAGGGCCAACTGTCCCCAGAAGTATATGAGAAATGGAGTTTGTGAGATACTTTCAAGTTGGAGACCGGGTTAGTGTTAGTGGTTAGACATTTAGAGGTCAGGTTTAAGTGTTAAGGTTAGTGGTTAGACATTTAGAGGTCAGGTTTAAGTGTTAAGGTTAGTGGTTAGACATTTAGAGGTCAGGTTTAAGTGTTAAGGTTAGTGGTTAGACATTTAGAGGTCAGGTTTAAGTGTTAAGGTTAGTGGTTAGACATTTAGAGGTCAGGTTTAAGTGTTAAGGTTAGTGGTTAGACATTTAGAGGTCAGGTTTAAGTGTTAAGGTTAGTGGTTAGACATTTAGAGGTCAGGTTTAAGTGTTAAGGTTAGTGGTTAGACATTTAGAGGTCAGGTTTAAGTGTTAAGGTTAGTGGTTAGACATTTATTTTTTCACTTAATTTTATTGAAGGAAGAACAGACAAGAAAACACAACTAACAGGACTATACGGAAAGAAAAATACAAAAAGTAAAAGAAAAAAGGCTGCATTTTTCATATTACAAAAAACATTCAATGAAATCCTATTGCAATATCGCTAGGCTGAGAGAAGAGATTCCACTTTTCCCACTTTTTATAGAATTTATCCTCTTGTAGTCTCAGTATGAATGTTCGTTTTTCCATAGAATACAGTTCCTCAATAATGTCCATCCATTGATCTTTCGTTTCGTGGGTCCTGTTGGCACCAGCGTCGTGTGATTGCTTTTTTACTTGATGCTAAGAGGATCTTGATTAAATATTTATCATGTATTAGAAACTCTTCAGGGATATTTCCCAACAGTAGGAAATAAACAGACAGAGGTTTCTCAAAACACAGAATGGTCTCCAAGGTGGAGTGGACATCCTGCCAGTATTTCTGAATTTTAGGACAAGACCAGTGGTTATAGACATGTAGAGGTCAGGTTTAAGTGTTAGTTAGAGTAAATAAGAGTTATTCAGGTTTGTTCTGAAGGGATGAGAGATGCAGCATCTCATTTTCACATGAACAAGATGCATAAGTTGCACAGCGATGTCTCTCACACACTGGAAAATAGAAACAGATCTACAAACTCACACTCTGTGAGCTTGTAGATCTGCTATTTTTCGGCTTCTGTCTTATAGGGTTACTAAAAGTGGCCAAGAGGCATTCATGAAATTGCCGTCTCAAATCATTGATGCCCTCACAAGTATGGTGCTTCAAACGTGTGTGTGTGTGTGTGTGTGTGTGTGTGTGTGTGTGTGTGTGTGTGTGTGTGTGTGTGTGTGTGTGTGTGTGTGTGTGTGTGTGTGTGTGTGTGTGTGTGTGTGTGTGTGTGTGTGTGTGTGTGTGTGTGTGTGTGTGTGTGTGTGTGTGTGTGTGTGTGTGTGTGTGTGGTTAGGGTCACTCAGCTCTGCTGGCCTAGAGGTACAGAAGCGATTCTACGGCAGAGTATTTCTGTCCTCGTTCCATTTCCTTCCAGCTCCTATCAAAGCCTTTATGGCTCAGGAGATCACACTTCTCACACACACGCACACACACACACACACACACACACACACACACACACACACACACACACACACACACACACACACACACACACACACACACACACACACACACACACACTAACATTTTAAAACCCTAATCCTCCCCAAGCCTAATTGATTCTTATTTCTTATTACGTGCCCGGAGTCGTTGTGCACCAAAAAAAGCAGATGTACAACCTCACAACATGATGGTGTGTCAGTTTTGCACCGCCGATATAAAAAAGCAGATCTGCAAGCTCACAAACATGACACACCATCATGTTGTGACCTTGTAGATCGGCTTTTTGATATTGGCGGTGCAAAACTAAGTAAACTAACTAAACATCCAACCTGATCCCCTAAACCTAATAACCTCTAAATGCCTAAGTGTTAGGCCAATATTTCTGAGTCATAAGTCATATGTCTTATGGCTTTGGCTTTGGCTATGGCTTTGTCACAGTACCTGACCCGTTGTACAGTAGGCTACTTGTCTGTCTGTGTACCTTTTTTGTGGCCATAAAGAGATCTCTGTATGTCAGTCCTTGTCCCTTATGTACTGTAATGTTGGCATGCATCTATGGCCCTGTGCGTAGCATTTGGATCTGTGGCTCTGGACAACCAGATCTTCCATATATGCCTATATTATATATTATGGGCATATGGGGTTTGTTTATGGTTATGTAGGAGTAACGTCACATGGCTGTGGCCCGTCTGCCTGGTCGCCCTTCCATTAGCCAATCGTAAATTGAACCAATGAAAAGTTTTAATAATAATAATAATACATTTTTATTTGTATAGCACCTTTCATGACATGAAATGCAGCTCAAAGTGCTTTACAGAGCAATGGAGAAGAAAAGAAAAGAAAAGCAAGGCATAAACATTAAAAAACAAGCAGTAATGCAATACAGTGAGGACATGAATAACAAAAAATAAAAGATCAATTAAAAGCAAGGGTGTAGAAGTGGGTCTTGAGCTGTGCTTTAAAAATGTATACAGGTCGTAGGTACAGTTGGAGTTTGTTCCATGCCGTCGGCCCGTAGAAGCAAAAAACTGCTTCCCCGTATTTTTTAGTTGCCATTTTATTAGGCAAAGCGAGCAGGCCAGCAGTGGAAGACCTTAGGGGGGCGGTTTGGGACATATTTAGGCAGGCAGTCATGTAGGTAGGAAGGTGCGAGACCATTGAGAGCTTTATACACAAGTAAAATAAATTTAAAATCAATCCTAAAAACAACCGGAAGCCAGTGCAGTGAAGCCAAAACTGGAGTAATATGTTCTCTCATCTTAGTTCTAGTTAAAACTCTGGCTGCTGCATTTTGGACAAGTTGTAATCTGTCAGTTGTTTTCTTAGGCAGTCCAGAAAAAAGTGCTTTGCAGTAATCAAGCCGAGAAAAAACAAAGGCGTGGATTATCGTTTTTGCATCGTCCAATGACAAATAGGCTCTGATTCGTGCAATATTTCTAAGGTGAAAAAAGGCAATCTTGGTAACATGATTAATGTGTGAATTAAAATTCAATTCAGAATCAATAATGACCCCCAAGTTCTTTACTGTACTGTTACTTTCTACAGTCAGGTTGCCAAGTCTGCTTATTATTGATTCTTTCTGCTCACTAGAACCGATTTATTACAAAGCTATTGCGTGACTGAGTGTTGGGCCGCCACGCATGCGCAGTGGGCCGCCATCTACTAGGCTCCGCCCTAGGCTAAATCAGTGGTCCGCCCTCTACTGGGCTAAATCAGTGGTCCACCCTCTACTGAGCTAAATCAGTGGTCCGCCCTCTACTGGGCTAAATCAGTGGTCCGCCCTCTACTGGGCTAAATCAGTGGTCCGCCCTCTACTGGGCTAAATCAGTGGTCCGCCCTCTACTGGGCTAAATCAGTGGTCCGCCCTAGGCTAAATCAGTGGTCCGCCCTCTACTGGGCTAAATCAGTGGGCCACCCTCTACTGGGCTAAATCAGTGGTCCGCCCTCTACTGGGCTAAATCAGTGGTCCGCCCTCTACTGGGCTAAATCAGTGGTCCGCCCTCTACTGGGCTAAATCAGTGGTCCGCCCTCTACTGGGCTAAATCAGTGGGCCGCCCTCTACTGGGCTAAATCAGTGGTCCGCCCTCCACTGGGCTAAATCAGTGGCAACATCTGAGTTTTAGTCAAAGTGCAAAGGGAAATATGAAATGTGCAAGCATGAAGGGTATAGTTTATTGGATTTGCCATGGCATGCATTATATTTGTGCAAAGTTTGGAGATGGACGCCTTATTAATTCTTACTGTAGGAATTAGTACGCAGTGACACGCAGTGACACACACACACACACACACACACACACACACACACACACACACACACACACTGGAGTTTTTAGAGATATCTTTGGAGCTTGGGCTAATGTGTAATGTGTTGCTCACACTGCAAATGCAGCAGGTCAGTGGAGGAAATCGATGGATTTAGTCTTCCTGACTGTGCTTTTCCCCCCCAGCTTTGTAGTAAAAGCACTGCATGCTTGTCCCTCAAGGAAACAGTCGTGTATATAAACCTGCATTCCCTTAAGCTATGTTCACAGTATACTGCCCAAAAAAAACGCCAGATTTATGGCCTGTCCAGATTGGAATCAGACTAGTTTCTACAGCAAAAGAAACCTAAAACTCATGGAAACAGATTTTTGTGAATCACATACGGTATATCTTATCTGTGACAGCTGAAATATGTGTGGAGATGTAACATCAACCTTTCTCCATGTTTCTGTCCCCCCCCTCCCTTACTCCACCTCTCTCTCAATTCAATTCAATTCAATTCAGTTAGCTTTATTGGCATGAATGTAGTACAGTATTGCCAAAGCATGAAGTTCAACAAAATAAAATAAATACAAAATATAACAGAAAACAAGCAAATAGAACATTAATTTCACAATACAATATGAAAATACTGTCAAAATGTACAATATTAAATGTGTCCGTGGTGTGTCGAGATGGTTCGTGTCAAGATAATAGTCATTGTGTATATATATATTTTTTTAAGTGTCCCTCATTTTGTGACATGCAGTCACATACTGTGCAGCCAGATGTGCTGCAGGTCCCTCTCCCAACAGAATGAGTTGTTTGTCACTGTCATGCAACTCTTTAAACTTTGGGATCAACAACTCAAATTTATTAAAATATGTGGTTCTTATATTATTATATTTATTACAATGAATTAGAAAGTGTGTCTCAGTCTCTACCTCAGCTGAGGTACAATGACCACAGACTCTCTGTTCTGGAGGTAGGTAGGACTTCTTGTGTCGTCCTTTCTCTATGGCCAGACTGTGGTCACTCATTCTGTATTTAGTCATGATCTGTCGCTGTTTTTTATCTTTGACCGTATACAGATACTCAGCCAGTTTATATTCATGTTTTAGGGCCAGATAACAATTAAGTTTGTTTTGAGTTTTGGTTTGATTGTTCCAATGTTCCAGATATGTGTATTTTATTTGTTTAATAATTTGGTTGACTCTAATTAGTGGTTGCAAAGCAGTGCTGGTCTGAGGTTGAGGCTGGACACTGTTCTCTCTCTCTCTCTCTCTCTCCCCCTGTTTCAGTCTGTAGTGACCTCTTGTCCTTGTGGTCATGGTGGTTGATTGATTGATTTGTTGACTACTGGCTTTGAGCAGGACAAAAAAGGAAGTGTCCTAAAGTTAGTTCAACTCAAGGTTTATTCCTTATCCAGGGGTCTCCATGTCAGTAGAGCAGGGGTCTCCATGTCAGTAGAGCAGGGGTCTCCATGTCAGTACAGAGCAGGGGTCTGCTCCATGTCAGTAGAAGCACGGACCGGACCCCCACTACATATTGGATTCATGTTAAATGTGTGTTTTCAGACATTTAACCACTTAATCACATCACAAACCACTTCAATATTTGAAAACTTTTACCGTTGGCTTATACTTACTTGGTCTGCTCTTTTTATAGTTTGTAAGTCTCTTTGTCGAAAATAGCCGATATATTTTCGGCTAATGTTCCCCCCAGAATATTGATGCTAGGGTTCAAGTGGTTAATGTAAAAAAATAATATATATCACTATCCCTATCAGTTGGTGGAGACGCTGATCCAGCTATGCTCTCTCTCTCTCTCTCTCTCTCTCTCTCTCCCTCTCTCCCTCCCTCCCTCTCTCCCTCCCTCCCTCTCTCCCTCCCTCCCTCTCTCTCTCAATTCAATAAATAATGCTTTTTTGGCCGCATGACAAGCATTGGCAAATATATATAGTAACATATGATATACAAAGATAATGCTTATCATAACAAACTACACAAACAAAATGAGAAACTCAAACGGACATTATGTTAATGAACCGTGTGGGGATAGATGGCCATTGCCCGTCATTGTTTTTGGCAGGCTGCTACACATTTTGCTGCCAACCTTGGAACATTGTGAGCTTTCTAACCTAAGTAGGGGATTGCCTGTGGGCAGTCAAAATATGCTTTTGTGTTTCTATTACCGTATTTTTGTGAATTTGGGGTGGCATACTTTCTTATATCCTTGTATTTGTCACATGCAGTCAAAAAGTGGAGCTCGCTCTCTCTCTCTCTCTCTCTCTCTCTCTCTCTCTCTCTCTCTCTCTCTCTCTCTCTCTTTCTCTCTCTCTCTCTAGGCCTGTCACAATTATTACATTTTCGCCTAATAGCAATTACTTGAGATAATCAATCAAAAATAATATCAATCAATATTATTTTGCACAGATAGTCATATTATCATTTCCATCTTGATTCTTCTTTTTTTCAAACATTTTCCAAAAATAGCAGAACTACCAGCTTCTGCACTTATATTTGTTTTGAGAAGTATATCATTAGATGTGTCAAATGTGTAATTTATTTGTATAAATAAATTGTCACATTATGCCCAGTGCAATTTGTGATTATGAAGCCCGAAAACCAAAATATTAAAATTCTATTCAACGTGTTTGTTTCCATGTTCAACAATGCCAAAAACACAATTACATCGTTAATCGCAATTACAGTGTGTGGCAATTGATCGTCAACTTAAATGTGTAATCGTGACAGCCTTTTGAGCCTTATCTATCTCAATCTCAATCTCTCTCTCTCTGCCTCTGCGATGGTGTTTGCGTTTGGGTGACCACATGCTGCGTGAGCAAACACAACTGGCTGCACTGCGGCGGTTTCCAAGCACTGTGTGAAGACAGATGATGCCTTCTGAAGATCAATGGAACAAGGCTGCTGATAATGAGGAGGAGGAAGGCTGCATGGGTCTTATAAGGATGGTTGGAGCCCGACCCAGTATGGGTTGTCAGTGGTGTATAAGTAACCAAGCACATTTACTTAATACTGTACTTATAAGTACAATATTGAGGCATTTGTACTATATTTATATTCGGCTATTTCAAAAATAGCCGATCTACAAGCTCACAATGCGTCGCGACGCATTGTGAGCTTGTAGATCTGCTATTTTCAAAAAAATATTTGTATACTTTCAAAAACTTGAAATGAGTAGTTTTCCACCACTGGCGGTTGGAGCTCGACCGAGCCTTCGCTTCCATCCAGCCTTTTAAGTCCCATAGTCAAACTCATTGAGCTAGACGTGGCAGACCAAACGGTATATGGTTGTCTAACCACTGTCCAGCGTCCTTCGTTTAGCCCAAAAAATCGCCGATCTAGAGTACATACTCGCAATATTGTGCGCTTGTTGATCGGCTATTTTTGCGAAGAGATTTGGTTGTGGTCGGAATGAGTACAATTGTATCACAAGTCCAGGCATTGGTTCTCAAAGTGGGGTCCGGGGACCCCCAACGGGTCAATGGGTCCCCAACAAAAGTGTGGTGTTTTAAACATTATGTTATAATTTAGCTATTGAAAAATAGCAGATCTACAAGCTCGGGCTTGTAGGTCTGCTATTTTTTTTTTTATCGTAAAAATGCGGCACAAATCTTTGAATAGGTCTTTTTTTATTTCGACGTCAGGCCTAAATGGGTTAATGTAGCATCACAATCATGATTCTTAACCACTTCATCCGTTTGGCTATAGTAAAAATCACACACGTGTGAACTGAGTGGTGCAATTCCCCCCCCCCCCCCCCCCTCTCTCTCTCTCTCTCTCTCTCTCTCTCTCTCTCTCTCTCTCTCTCTCATTACACAGCACTACCCCTCCCTCTGTTTCTGCCGCCCCCTACTGGTATAAATCAGTAACATACTCAGGCTCATGTGCACAGGTACACACACACACAGGTAGGTACATGGACATTGCTGATTGTAGGAGTGGTTGCACCACTCAAAAAAAAAATAGCAGATCTATGCAACCTCACAGTGAGTCGTGACCCAGCCAATTAGTCCCAAATGGGTCCCCAGACTCGCCACCCATTGTTGGGGGGGAAACGGTGATCTAAAGACTACAGCGGTTTTAAGTGATTATTAGTAAGTGCAGAACGTTGTCTGTGGTCTAATGGCTCGTAGTGAGTCCAGTGTGTACGTACAGTATGTCTACAACATGTGCCGTGTGTCCTTTTTGCTTCTTTAGATTACTTTTATTGACTCTCTTCCGATAGGACAAGGGGGGAGACGGACGGGAGAGCAAAGGGTGAAGTGGAGCGTTGCTCGCGTTACTCACTTTTATACTCAGTGCGGTGTGCTCGCATTTATTTACTTAAAAGTAAAAGCAGAAGTTTGACCAGAAAGAGAACAGAGCCTTCATTAGTATATCATTGGTAATGACCATCCTCTGTATCGTTTCTTTAACCTCATGCCATCAGGACAAAGATACAGAACCTTGCCATGGACAAAGGTCCGTTTTAGTAGGAGTTTTGTCCCCTCAGCCATCGCGGCATTAAACAAACTGCCCCGCCGATAGGATGGTTCTGTACACACAGTGGGGACCTCATGTTTTGTTTTTTTGTACTGTCTTGGTGTTATGTGCTCTGTGTTGTTTTTGATGTGGGTGTTGATGAACTGTTGAACAGATTGTGAAGACAAATATCCTTCGGGACAATAAAGATTATTAAAGATTAATGATGTGTCAAGGAAGAGGCCCGATTTCTTTCCAATATGGCTGCTTTCCTATTAAACCGTCTCTGTCGGGTGGAAACCTGTTCAAAACGGTTTACTTTTTCACTCAACAGTGACAGGATGTTTCTGCCCTGAAATTATTAATAAATAATGATGACATTGTCGTCCCCCACAGGCCTGTGGGCCCCTGGTGGTCCCGGTGAGCAGAAGAAGATGGACAGGATGAAGCTGATCAAGAGGAGGCTGTCCATGTCTCTACGCAGCGCTCGGCCCGTCGATGACTCCCTGTCCGAACTGGCCGAACAGATGACCCTGGACGAGCCGGCTGCCGCCAGGGACAACGGTGAGCGACGCACGCACACGCACGCATGCACACACACACACACACACACACACACACACACACACACACACACACACACACACACACACACACACACACACACACACACACGCATGCACAATTTACAATTTATTTAGCAGACGCACTTGAGTGAATTACAGTAAGCAATGTAAACACAAGGTAATACATCAAATTCATAGATAGACATAGTAATGTAAACCAAGAACTCATCATCAGTCTAAACTGTATGATATAAAAAAAATACATGACACACACACACACACACACACACACACACACACACACACACACACACACACACACACACACACACACACACACACACACACACACAGACACGGACATGGACACACAATAGAGAGCTTGACAACATTTCTCCAATGCACAAGTCATCCTAACCCTCATCATAGCTATCTCATCATCATCATCATCATCATCACCCTCCTCGTTTCACTTTGCATGGGACTGATGATGACACGTCATCAATCATCAGTTATTATAATTCATAATCCATGTGGTTGCTGTCAGGCAGAAACCCCATATGTCCGTATTTCAGGTTTTTATTGTTTCCCCCCCCCCCCCCCCCCATAAATGAATGCCTTATACTTCATCATACAAGAGGGTCACACAAGAGTAGTGACAATAGCCGATCTACAAGCTCATTGTGGGCTTGTAGGTCGGCTATTTTCCACTATTTTAACAAAGGAAAGGACTTTGGACATACAAGATTTCTACCTAACAGCAACATCATTAGAATGGGCTAGGAAGAACATGACAGGAGGAACATGCTGTGTTTCCTTTAGCGCAAATATGCCCAAGGTTAGAGAGCCCTCCCCCGCGGGTAACCCAAGGTTCCAGGTTACATTCCGGGCCTCAGCAATGTGTCCCTGAGCAAGACACTTAACGCTGGCTGCTCACTGCTCCTAGGATGGGTGAAATGCAGAGGACAAATATACAGTGCCCAAAAATATGTATTATTATTATTATTATTAATACTATTAATCACAATAGGCTATCTGAGGACTTCTATGTGCCACCTGCTGGTCGTCTTGAAGTAATGCAGCTCTGCTTGTGGAGAATGCAGAGGGCTCACCTGTGTGTGTGTGTGTGTGTGTGTGTGTGTGTGTGTGTGTGTGTGTGTGTGTGTGTGTGTGTGCGTGTGTGTGTGTGTGTGTGTGTGTGCTCAACTCCAGTACTCCAGTCAAAGTATAGATATACTCCTAGTCCAATATTACTAAACTACAAGTGAAAGCTGCTCTTGTCAAAGTTGCGTTAAAGTGCTGGAGTACTTTTTTATTAAAGTATTCAAAAGCACAGGCTTTTAAAATATACCCTACTTGTGAGTCGTGAGCTTGTAGATCAGCTCACTATTGAAATAGGTGGTCAGTTCATAATGCACTTTTATGAAGTAAAAACCCAAGCGGGCGAAAGGGCTTTTTGCTTTTACTGCCCCAACCCTGTGGAATGCACTCCCCCAATGCTATCAGAGAAGCCCCCCCACCGCTCTGAAAACCCACCTCTTCAATATGGCTTTCCCCAGCTAACTGCACACGTCTTTCTGGCCTCCCCCCCCACCACCTAAACGAAAGGCAAGCGTCTTTTTGCTACTAGTAGTGTAATATCGTATCCAAAAATACAAATAACATAAAGTGCAGACACTCTGCACATGAGTGTACATGAGTACACTGGTACTGAAGTAAAGCTACTTTGTTACTGTCCACGTGCATGCGTGCGTGCGTGCGTGCGTGCGTGCGTGCGTCCCCGGCACCAGCCAGAAAGGAGGTCAGATCACAGAGCGATGGGAGTTAACTCTCCCCCATCAGCTGCTTCAGAAAGAAAGAAACAGTGAAAGAGAGAGAAAAGTCCTTGTGTTCAAATATACTGTGTGTGTGTGTGTGTGTGTGTGTGTGTGTGTGTGTGTGTGTGTGTGTGTGTGTGTGTGTGTGTTTGCTATTGTTGAATTTGAATCCCGGTTTTAACATGAGGTTTCCACCCGACAGAGACCGCTACTTCGGATGCCTTTCTGTGACGCTGTAGTGTGATCCAGTAAGGCTTTAGTTTACGGAAATAAACCACACAAAATGTTAGAATATGGAGATACAAGGTTTCTGCGCGACAGCAATGTTATGTAGGGACTTGGAAGGCGGAAGCTTAAGTGAAGTGATGTAGGGACTGACTGAGGAGAGATATTAAACTTTAACCACCTCTCTACGTCAGACCTCCCTCTAGTTTCCTGTCTTCCTTTCTCCTCTCTCTCTCTCTCTCTCTCTCTCTCTCGCCCTCTCTCTCTCTCTCAGTACGTTTTAACAGCGGGCGACAGCAAGACGAATTTTCCGGAATTTGTCTATGGGACCCGGCAACTCCCGGGTGATAGCAGGCGAACGGCCGATAGTCGAAAAGTGGGCAGAGGAACGTCGCCCGAAAAGATAACAAAGAATTCATCTTTTCGGGCGATTGGGTGATGTGTCGGCCGATGCTCTCTCTCTCTCTCTCTCTCTCTCTCTCTCTCTCTTTCTCTCTCACATATCACATATCACATTGTGATACAACTCAGGCAGCAGCACCAGAGAGAGAGAGAGAGAGAGAGCGAGAGAGAGAGAGATGAGTGAAAATGTTCCTCACATTTTGTCGGTAGAGCAGTGCTAATTAGAAATGGTGTGACCTTGGTTCTGTTCTTTTCCATGTGATTATCGGTGGGGGGGGGGGGGAACTGCAGGTATCGTCTGAGGATTTGAGTTTGAGCCAAAGAGAAAATAATCCTCATCCCCCCCCCCCCCCCGAGTGATCTTGCTATGATTTACAGTAGAGGAAAATTGGGGATTATATGGAATTTGTGAAACATGCTCACTCTCTCTGTGTGTGTGTGTGTGTGTGTGTGTGTCACATGAGCAGTACGTATGATCTTATAATCTTCTCTTTAGGATATTTGAGTTGGGGAGTCACACGCAGCAAATTTGGGTCGTCAAATCTGTAGTAGAAAGTAATTGAGTACAAATGTACAATTTTGTGCTATACTGTATTTTTCACTTTCACTTTACTGGTGTATTTCCATTTTTCTATACTCCACTACATCTCAGGGGCAAATATCATTACTTTTAACTTTTTACTTACACTGCAATATTTTAAAAAAAAACTTTAGTTACTAGTTATTTTTGCAGATTTGTATTCTTGATACCAGTAAGACGCCCTGAGGCGCAACTGTAGAGTTGAAGATCTATCGTCTATCATTCTGGAGGTCCATCATTCTGTGAGCTGGTCGAGTCATCATTGTGATGTCAGAACAGGCCAGCTCCATATATGGATGGAGGTCTAGGGGTTTGATGAGGTCAGATCAACATAATGGAATGAATGCTGTATACTTGCCATATATGGAGTGTGTCTTGAGTGTACAGGGTTTGATGAGGTCAGATCAACATATGGAATACATTCTACTATGGGCCATATATGGAGCGTATATCACGAGACATGACTGACCTGACTGCCTGGAGATGCAGGTTTTCATAGTAAACTTGTAACAGAGTATTTTTTATATTGTGGTATTTCTACTTTGTAAAATATGCAGTACTTCGGGGGCGAACTTCGACCTCCCAATCTTACTGTGGACATTCTAACCGCTATAAGGCCACTGAGATGCTCTCTGTTGGGGTGGAAACCTCATATGTTTGATTTTTTTTTTAAACTTTTGATACTTTTAAATTGAAAACTTATAGCAAATAGATAAGCTCAAACCGACAAGCCAGATCTGTTACTTTTGATGCTTTTGTGTGACACTGTATTATGATCAGATATGGAGATGATTGGTTTCTGCCTGACAGCAACGATATATATATATATATATATACATATATATAGAAAACTGTCAGGATATAGAAGATTAAAAAAAAAATCTGATCTCAGGGTTAATAAATTGGCCCAGGGGCTGGTAGTCAACGGCTGCTGAGTACAGGACCCACACGCCCAGTATATTTTGCATCCATGGAACACAGTCGTGTGCTGTTCAAGTCACCATGTTCCCAAATTCCACGCATAGTAGAGTTTCACAACAACGTGCTCAGGGCTATACCTTTAACGTTAGGGGGTTAGCCATAGCTAACTGACTGGCTTCAAGAGGTCACATGTCACTTCCACCCACCCTGAACGTACAGTATACAGGGCTGGTCAGTGAACATTGGCCAGGCGTGGTTATAGGATAATATGTCCATGTGAACTGTAGCATCCATGCATTCCTGTTCATTCCCTCACCTGGCTGGCCAAAGTCCTGTTTCTGCTATACTTTTCCATATGCATGCACTGCCGCAAGCCTGCTGCTCGCTCACAAATCATTTGTTCATTTTTGCTTTGCATGTTCTTTCTGCTCACACTGCGAGCGCACCCATTTCCTAAAACCAGCACTCATTATGCACCGTTATGGCACACTCGTATACCTCGTTGTATGGCCGCCGCGGCGCTTGCTTAAATTAACAGATTTTCAACCAAAATAACGTGATGTTTTTTTGGTGGGAAATGAGTTATTCTTGGCGGGTGACACAGAGTCACATGGCAGCGCTTAAATTGGGCCTCACTGTTTCCTCTACACTCACATGCTTCAACATACACTGTGTCCTCTTCCTTGTTCCATTACTAATGTTACTCATATTTATACTACTGCTATACTGTGTCTTGTGTTTCCTCCATGTGTTTGGTGTCTTTGTGACCTTTGTCTTTGTGACCTTTGTCTTCTCCTCCTCCTCCTCCTCCTCCTCCTCCTCCTCCTCCTCCTCCTCCTCCTCCTCCTCCTCCTCCTCCTCCTCACCGCCTTTGTTTCTGTCGCTGCCCCCCCCCCCCCCCCTGCTCTCCTCTTGCCTTTTCATCTCCTCAACCTTCTTGCTGTTCTCCTCCTCTCCCTTCTCCGCTGTCACGTTGAACCCTCCTCTCTCTTTTCTCTACCCTCCCCTTCCTTTTGCTAAATCTCTGATCCCTCCCTCCCTCCCACCCTCTTCTCCCCCCGCCTCGTCTCGTCTCGTCCGTCCCGTCCGTGCGTGCGTCCCGTGTGTCCCTGCGTGTGTGTGTGGGCGCCACGGCGGTCCAGAGCCCATGGTGGTGCGGCCCATGGTGCATCCGCCCGCCTCCCACAGCGCTCCCTCCTTCCTGCGCCAGTACGCCGGTCACCTGGGCCGCACGGCCGCCCTGCGCAGAGAGGGGCCCGGCGGGGGGGCGGGCCTGGACCGAGACAGACCCTACCTCAACCTGCACCGGACCGGATCCCTCGGTACATGACACGCATGTACACACGCACACACACACACACACACACACACACACACACACACACACACAGACAGACAGACAGACACACACACAGACAGACAGACACACACACACACACACACAGACAGACAGACAGACAGACACACAGACAGACAGACACACACACAGACACACAGACAGACAGACACACACACACACACACACAGACAGACAGACAGACACACAGACACACAGACAGACACACGCGCATGCTTGATCCGTTATACGAGTCAGAAATCACAGAGCATGTTGACACAAGAAAGCCCTTTCGGCTTATTTCCGTTGCGGTCCTCGACACGGCACCCATTCTGACCTGAGATCAGATTCTAAAAATGTCTTCTATACATCCTGACAGTTTTCCATTCTGACCTGAGATCAGATTCTAAAAATGTCTTCTTTTCTACATCCTGACAGTTTTCTGAAAAAGCTATGTTTCTATGTCAGCCCTTCGATTTTTTCAAAAATAGCAGACCTACAAGCTCTTAGCGCGCCACTCGGTGGCGCGCTATGAGCTTGTAGGTCTGCTATTTTTCAATAGCTAAAGCATAACATAATGCTAACACCAAAAGGGGTTCCCGCGCAAAATGGGTTAACAGACAGACACACACACACACACACACACACACACACACACACACTGTTTTGGACATACTGTATGAGGTTTCCACCCGACAGAGACTATTTGTGTAATAATAATAATACCTCAGATTTATATAGCGCCTTTTTCGAAGTACTCAAAGTCGCTTGACTGTAAAAGCGCATCAGAGCACATGTACACCCTTTTCTCAATGTTTCCACCAAACCTCAGTATCTCTGTTGCCATTATTAACACTCCATGATAGTTCATATACCTGTTGTGTGCACTGTGTGCAGTGCCTATACGTATAAAATATTCAGTGCTAAGAGCTCTTTTGTTATCTCACAGTGCATGCATGCATGCGTAAGGAACAACACAGAGGGGTTCAGTGGGTACATCTTCGCCCAGAGCAGACAGACCCTGTAAGGAGTGCTGGCGTTGTTGCCATATTTTGAGAAATAAGCAGCCATGGGTCTGTGAAAACGAGCCCAAAAGACGCAGGCTATACATGCACTTTAATCATACTGTTTCAAGAAGATCTTGAAAAAGGAAAATATTTGAAACGTGTTGTTTTTTTCTGATGGGGGTCGGCGGAGAAATACATTTATTTGGGCATCCTTGACATGCAGATGTTTGAGGAGTTGATTAAACAATAATAATATATTTAAAAACAAGGAATGATGACTTAGTCATATTGCGTCAGTTGAAACAGGCGCTGTTTCCGTTGTCCCCCTTTTTGTCTTTGTTTTCCCCCCATATTGTTATTATTATTATTATTTTTGTAACGTCTATGTTTCTGTGTGGCAACCTCGCGGCCGTTTGCGTTCGTTTCCGACGTTCTGTGCGTCGTTCCATGACTGTGTTTTGAAGCTTGCTTGCATGCTTTCCTGTCCATGCAGTTAGCTCATAACATTAGCAGCTGTTGTCCTTTGGAGCTGCGGAAATCAGCCCTTTCGCGGTGCGTAACCCTTTCGCGGTGCGTAACCCTTTCGGGGTGCCTAACCCTTTCACGGTGCGTGGCTTAGGCAGCATGATGATGATGATGATGATGAGTGATGAAGACTGGGTCAGACTCCCATTGGCTTAGGCAGCATGATGATGACTGATGAAGACTAGGTCACTTACATTTCATGGGCTTTCATTAGTCAGGTTTCACCTGACAAAAATGGAAGCAAGCTCAAATCAGCAACTATACAACAAGCCAAGGTAACCATGCCAATACATGCAACTTTACAGAAAACAAGCCCAAACACGCTTATAGACGAATTCAGAAAACGGGTCTCAGACGTTCAGAAAACGTCAGTCTTACCCAATACCTGGTATAAAGTACGGCAGCCTTGTGTTCATAAAACAGAACGTTTGGGTATTGGGTAACACTGACGTTATGTATCTTTCAGGACCTTTCACTGCTTCGTCTCGACCATTACTCAATGGCTCTGGTCTCAGACCCCTGGATATTTTGACAATCCGTTTTTTTTTGTTTTTTTTTATGTTGTCACTACTGTTGGAGCAGCCATAAACTAAACGGGTTCATCTCGATGTTCTGGGCATCTTTGTAATGTTAGTGTTAGTAAAAAGCAGGTAAAAGAGTAACGTTTGAGGCAGACTAACATCAGTCAGCCTGGTGAGGGTTTAAACCCCGCAGCTATGTCGAGTCCGCCTACAGGAAATGCGTAAGCTGCGACCGTGAGACCCGTTTCTGAATTCGTCTATCGTAAGCAGACATGGCAACACTGAGTGCTGCTGTTGCCACCTGGGGGTGGGGAACTTAAACCAGTGCACTGACGTCATGCACTGTGCGTGCGTGCGTGCGTGCGTGCGTGCGTGCGTGCGTCCGTGCGTGCGTGCGTGCGTGTGTGCGTGCGTGCGCTACAGAGACTATAAACGTCCGAACAATATATATATATATATATATATATATATATACCATGTTTATATCGTTTTCACTGTTGTGTGTGTGTGTGTGTGTATATTGTATAGCTGTTGAGATATTTGGGATGAATATTGAGGTAT
>NC_137866.1:44115214-44125214 GCF_963924005.1 Protomyctophum bolini
TCTCCCACTTGATGTGTAGGCTACTTCCAGTATGGAGGATTATTGCACTGTGCTGTCTGTCTCACTGTTCTGTCTGTCTCACTGTGCCGTCTGTCTCACTGTGCTGTCTGTCTCACTGTGCTGTCTGTCTCACTGTGCTGTCTGTCTCACTGTGCTGTCTGTCTCACTGTGCTGTCTGTCTCACTGTGCCGTCTGTCTCACTGTGCCGTCTGTCTCAGTGTGCTGTCTGTCTCACTGTGCTGTCTGTCTCACTGTGCTGTCTGTCTCACTGTGCTGTCTGTCTCACTGTGCTGTCTGTCTCACTGTGCTGTCTGTCTCACTGTGCCGTCTGTCTCACTGTGCTGTCTGTCTCACTGTGCTGTCTGTCTCACTGTGCTGTCTGTCTCACTGTGCTGTCTGTGTCACTGTGCTGTCTGTCTCACTGTGCTGTCTGTCTCACTGTGCTGTCTGTCTCACTGTGCCGTCTGTCTCACTGTGCCGTCTGTCTCACTGTGCTGTCTGTGTCACTGTGCTGTCTGTCTCACTGTGCTGTCTGTCTCACTGTGCTGTCTGTCTCACTGTGCCGTCTGTCTCACTGTGCCGTCTGTCTCACTGTGCCGTCTGTCTCACTGTGCTGTCTGTCTCACTGTGCTGTCTGTCTCACTGTGCCGTCTGTCTCACTGTGCCGTCTGTCTCACTGTGCTGTCTGTCTCACTGTAAAAGCAGGTTGTGGTGAGAGAAAACGGCTGTCTCTGTTTCTGGTGGACACCCCTCTGTTTCTCTCTCTGCCTCTGTCTCTCTCTCTCTGCCTCTGTCTGCCATTGTTTTGAACATATAATTATATTATTATACATAATTTAATATATAAGCTATAGTCATACATACATGCATTCTTAAGGAGTTTGATTTGCGGATTGAAGATATGATGTTTGGAACTTTCATATCCCGTCATGAAGCAAACACAATATATACGCCTGCCTGCGTGCGTGCATGCGTGCGTGCGTGAGTGTGTGTGCGTGCGTGTGTGTGTGTGCGTGTGTGTGCGTGCGCGCGCGTAGATATATAGGCATAAATCTAGATTTAGATGGATATATAAATATAGTGATATAGATATGCATGCAAACACACTCAGGTCTAGTAGCTCGGGGCCTCTGGTCCCAGTAATTATTGAGTAATGAGATTCCTCAGATGCAGATAAAAGGTTTAGAAGTAATTACTGGAGCCTAGGCGCCGTGTGTGTGTGTGTGTGTGTGTGTGTGTGTGTGTGTGTGTGTGTGTGTGTGTGTGTGTGTGTGTGTGTGTGTGTGTGTGTGTGTGTGTGTGTGTGTGTGTGTGTGTGTGTGTGTGTGTGTGTGTGTGTGTGCGCGCGCGCTTGTGCGTTTCTCAGGGATCTTATTTCATTTTCTGTCACAGTGTTATGCTCACAACAATGTGACGCACTGTGTGCTTGTAGATCTGCAGCTCATCACAAAATGCTCATTTCCATCGTGGCCTGTCTGAGTCCAATCTGATTGCATTAAACAACGTTAAACTCACCTTGCCACTCGATTTGCCGCTCACTTTTAACTTTTCATCTACTTCGCATCTTTTTCAACGTGCTAGTAGAGATTAGAGAAGTAAAACATCAAAGAAAGATTGTCACTCACATGCTGTAGGTTAACAACACGCCATTGCTGTTCCTTGGAGTGGTTGCACATAGTGAAAGGAACCTGTTACAACTGGACTAATAGATGTTTTAGGTCATAGTGAAAGGAACCTGTTACAACTGGACTAATAGATGGTTTAGGTCATAGTGAAAGGAACCTGTTACAACTGGTCTAATAGATGGTTTAGGTCATAGTGAAAGGAACCTGTTACAACTGGACTAATAGATGGTTTAGGTCATAGTGAAAGGAACCTGTTACAACTGGACTAATAGATGGTTTAGGTCATAGTGAAAGGAACCTGTTACAACTGGACTAATAGATGGTTTAGGTCATAGTGAAAGGAACCTGTTACAACTGGACTAATAGATGGTTTAGGTCATAGTGAAAGGAACCTGTTACAACTGGACTAATAGATGGTTTAGGTCATAGTGAAAGGAACCTGTTACAACTGGACTAATAGATGTTTTAGGTCATAGTGAAAGGAACCTGTTACAACTGGACTAATAGATGGTTTAGGTCATAGTGAAAGGAACCTGTTACAACTGGACTAATAGATGGTTTAGGTCATAGTGAAAGGAACCTGTTACAACTGGACTATATGGTTTAGGTCATAGTGAAAGGAACCTGTTACAACTGGACTAATAGATGGTTTAGGTCATAGTGAAAGGAACCTGTTACAACTGGACTAATAGATGGTTTAGGTCATAGTGAAAGGAACCTGTTACAACTGGACTAATAGATGGTTTAGGTCATAGTGAAAGGAACCTGTTACAACTGGACTAATAGATGGTTTAGGTCATAGTGAAAGGAACCTGTTACAACTGGACTAATAGATGGTTTAGGTCATAGTGAAAGGAACCTGTTACAACTGGACTAATAGATGGTTTAGGTCATAGTGAAAGGAACCTGTTACAACTGGACTAATAGATGGTTTAGGTCATAGTGAAAGGAACCTGTTACAACTGGACTAATAGATGTTTTAGGTCATAGTGAAAGGAACCTGTTACAACTGGACTAATAGATGGTTTAGGTCATAGTGAAAGGAACCTGTTACAACTGGACTAGCGTTACAATGCAGTAGCTTGATGGAGGTTTGGAACAAACGACAGCTTGATTTCCACTCTGGCACACAGAGTCTTCTTACTGGTGGCAGGGGTTCCTAATTCCTATTCAGAGAAGAGGGGATGAAATGACTTTCGTTGCTTGCAGTGGTTGGACAAAAGTACTCAACTCCAGTCAAAGTATACAGTACATATACTTCCGGTGAAATATGTGAAGTACAAGTGTACATGCGTTTAAGTACTTAATTAATTAATAGCAGCTCTACAATCACGGTCTGTTTTGAGCTTGCCTACGCTTTCACTATATTTAAAATTTAGAGTCCCCTCTGCCTACTGTTTTTAGACACACACACACACACACACACACACACACACACACCCCTCTCTCTGGAGCTGTTTGCCTGTAGCCTACCCACCATTTTGTCCTTGTTACTGTAAAACATTAAAAAGTAAAGAAATGGAGAAACTAGGTCGAGAGGAGGAGAGGGACATGGATTAAGCGAATACAATTGACAAGTTATGCATTTAGCAGACTCTCTCATCCAGAGCGACTTAACAAGTGCGAGATCGTAATAAGCAGACTAAGCATGAGCTCTGCTCCGCAAAGAGAACACCGTAGTTAATAAACTACGGTAGCAGGCCACACAGTGAACGTATAGCGTCTGTCTAAACAACATGCTATATCTACAGTAAGTAAAGATACTACGATAGCAGGCCACACAGTGAACGTATAGCGTCTGTCTAAACAACATGCTATATCTACAGTAAGTAAAGATACTACGATAGCAGGCCACACAGTGAACGTATAGCGTCTGTCTAAACAACATGCTATCTACAGTAAGTAAAGAAACTACGATAGCAGGCCACACAGTGAACGTATAGCGTCTGTCTAAACAACATGCTATCTACAGTATATAGGTAATATTTGTGGTGAAGGAGAAAGAAAACCCAATGTGAGTAACAAAACCTGTTTACTGTATACTAAACCATCATCTATTGAAAAAATCACACCCGTGTGAACTGAGTGGTGCAACTCCCCCCCCCCCCTCACCTCCCTCTCTCTCTCTCTCTCTCTCTCTCTCTCATTAGCAGCACTATTCCTCTCTCTGTTTCTGGCGCCCCCTACTGGTACTAATAAGTCATATACTCGTGCTCATGGCCACATAGGTAGACACGGACATTGCTGGTTGTAGGAGTGGTTGCACCACTCAAAAACTGGAGACAATTAGGGAGAGTGAAAATCTTACCCAAAGATTACAAAATATTATTCTGTTTTGGGTCTGCGAGGCTAAATCTCATTCAATGCGGTGGTCCCGTGGCTCAAATGCCAAATAAATAACATGATGCCTTGATATGAAAAGGGTTGAAAAGCACTGGTTTATTCCACAGTTCGAGAGAAGAAGACTATAGAATATGAGGATACAATATGTTTCGATCGGTGCGTGTGTGTGTGGGCAGTCAGTCACGACTATAGAGCCTCACGACTAGGTAGGCAGAGAATCCATCTAGCAGCTTCTGATTAAACCAGAGACGGGGAGGTATAGGAACCAGGAAGGCAGTAATGAAGGGTGGAGGGAGGAGAGGGGAGGGGAGGGGAGGGGAGAGGAGAGGAGAGGAGAGGAGAGGAGAGGAGAGGGGAGGAGAGGAGAGGAGAGGAGAGCTGTTGTCCTTGAATTGACACACAATCAAAGGCTTTTAAACAGCCCGCAACGTCAAGACTGCAGCAGCACGCCGCCAATGTCAGCATGCACCTATAACTACTGTACCGTACCGTATGCACTCTATAAATGCCCATTACCATTATCCATATGCCTTTAACCCATTTTGGGGGCCGGGAACCCCTACTGTTGTTTTAAGCTATTGAAAAATACCAGATCTATACAAGCTCATAGTGCATTTTCATGAAAAATCGTGAAAATGTGGCCCAAATGATTGGATATATTATTTCAGAGGGAACGTTTTTTACTCAAATATTTGCTTCTTGGGGTGGGGGGGTTCGTGGAACAACATATTTTCAGATGGGGGTCGGCGGCCAATTACATATTTTTCTGGGGGTCCTTGACATGAAAATGTTTGAGAACGACAACTGACATTGAAACATGGGGTTTTTCAGAAAACCCCATTAAAAACCCGCTACGGTGGTGTTATTTGCCAGGTCTGAACCTGTTTTCCTACTCTTTCCCATTGCTCTCACTCTACCTCTGCTCTTACGGAATGCTATTCCAAATTGAGCGTTTGGACACTATATGGGGAACCCAGCAAGCACGGTCAGGACCTGGAGGAATTAGTGACGTCTCCATTGGGTCAAACCAAGACTAGTCACATTTGACCTACTGTATAGCCATGGTTCACACAGGGCTGCCATGTCTCACCCTTTGAGTGTGACGGTCACGCAATTTAACCCTTTACCACGCACCACGCCAAACATGCCATTTCACACGCATTGTAAATAACAATTTTCAAGTGAAACTTGACATGCACTAGGGTGACTAGTCTCAGACCATCAGGTTTACTACATGTGGTGAAACGTGACATGCAGGTTGACTAGTCTGAGACCATCAGGTTTAATACATGCAGGTGAAACGTGACATGCAGGGTGACTAGTCACCCCTACTAGTCATTTACTAGTCATTACTAGTCATTTAACATGCAGTGAAACGTGACATGCAGGGTGACTATAGTCTGAGACCATCAGGTTTAATCTCACCGCAGCGTCTATTTAAATAGGCCTGTGTGTGAAGAACACCCTCTCTATGAGTCTGTAGCACGAGTGTGTTTCTTCTGCATAATGTGTGTGTGTGTGTGCTCTGCAGGTGTGTCAAAAAACACCAGCAACATATTAAATGCTGTAGTGTGTGTGTGCGTGTGCGTGTGCGCGTGCGCGTGCGCGTGTGTGTGTGTGTGTGTGTGCTGTGCATGAATAATGGCCTGTGTTCTTGGTCTCAAGGGAAGGACAGACGAGAGAAGGAGGGAGAACGAGAACGAGAGCAATAATGGAGGAGAGAGGGAGACATAGAGAATGAGAGAGAGACAGAGAGGGAGACATGGAGAATGAGAGAGAGACATACATAGAGAATGAGAGAGAGACAGAGAGGGAGACATGGAGAATGAGAGAGAGAGACATAGAGAATGAGAGAGAGAGACATAGAGAATGAGAGAGAGACATAGAGGGAGACATGGAGAATGAGAGAGAGACATGGAGAATGAGAGAGAGACATAGAGAATGAGAGAGAGACATAGAAGTGAAGCTACAGCCAGGATACTGGAGGTTGGTGTCGGTCAGGAGCCGCAGGTTTAACCCCCGCAACCCCCCCCACCCCCCCCCCCCCTCCCTGTGTGGATGGCGATGGAGAATGAGGCCGACTGAGGGGAGAGATGAGAAGAAGATCGAGACGAAAAATGTTGTCATCTGTGAATTGGAGAGGGACGTGTGTGTGAATACGTCACCCTCTGCTTCATCCACCCAGACGGGGCGTGGGGGAGGGGGAGAGAGAGAGAGAGAGAGAGATAAAGACTTGGGGGGGGGGGGGGGGGGGGGGGGGGGGGTGTCACATGAGAAGTAGCATGCAGGGCGATAGAAAGGTGGAGGGACTGAGCGAGACAGAGACGCATGGACTGAGAGGGGAAGGAACACGGCAGAGATGCTAACAGAGCAGAGAAGACGTGAGACGGACGAACGAGGACGGTCATCAATGGAATGAACTGACCAACGGGGCTTGAAAGGAAAGGGAGAGAAAGAAAGACAGACAGACAGACACGAGAGACAGATTCCAGCTGACAACTGGGGGGGGGGGGGGAAGTGTTCTTTTTCATTTCCACGAAGACTACATCTTGTATATAGACAAAGGAGGTAGACTCAGCAACACCTGTTATTCAGTCGGCGTGCGACCGTGCGTACACACGTGCACTGTGTGTGTGCATGACATGTGCGTGTTTCTCTGTCTCTGCAGCAGGAGTGTCTAACCTGCACTGTGTGTGACCTTCCTTAGTCAGCAGGCATGGTGTGACTGCGGAGAGAGAGAGGGAGAGAGAGAGAGAGAGACGAGAGGGAGTGTCTTCAGGAAAATGAAGAAGGGAGAGTTAGAAGTGGAGTAGCAGTCGAGGGAGTTGTTGCACCGTTGTGGGCCCGTGCATTGTGCCGTTTACCGTGTTCTCTGGCTGTTCCTGACGACACAGACACACACACAGACACACACACACACACACAGACGGAGGCTGAGCTCTGCAGGCGATGAGCCCTGTTCAGGTGCA
This sequence comes from Protomyctophum bolini, assembly GCF_963924005.1. NCBI lineage: Eukaryota > Metazoa > Chordata > Actinopteri > Myctophiformes > Myctophidae > Protomyctophum > Protomyctophum bolini. Next base: position 44,122,152 of record NC_137866.1, read on the forward strand.
ACAGACCGACCGGCCGGCGGGCTGAGGCTCCACCAGAACCTGTTGAACCGTCGACCAGACTGACTGTCCACTGTCTCAACAACTCTCCACCTGAAAAGAGTTGGGCTTGTTTTCCAGGACCTATAATTTCCATCCTCTATATAGTTAAAGTAGTATTATAGATTTTAAAGCGCTTTTTTTTTTTTTGTCGGCTCACGTTATTCACCCCGGCGGACGATGGATAACATGGCGGGCAGCACGCGGGGGTGTCCCCCCCGCGCGCCCCCCCGTCCCGCCCTCCAGGACGGGAGGAGGAGGAGGAGACCCCAGGATGGCGTCTGAGGTCAGGACGGGCGAGGGGCTCAGGGTGGCGGGCGGGGGGGAGAGAGACCCCCCACAGAGGCTCTCGCCCTTCCGTATGCTCCGCATGCTGGACACCTGTCGGCCGCCCGGGAACCGCATCGGTGAGTCCTCCTGCCCACCGCTCCGCTCGCGTTACGATGCCGCCCGTGTTGTTTAACTCATCGGTGAGTCCTCCTCTCCCCACCGCTCCACTCGCGTTACGATGCCGCCCGTGTTGTTTAACTCATCGGTGAGTCCTCCTCCCCACCGCTCCGCTCGCGTTACGATGCCGCCCGTGTTGTTTAACTCATCGGTGAGTCCTCCTCCCCACCGCTCCACTCGCGTTACGATGCCGCCCGTGTTGTTTTAACTCATCGGTGAGTCCTCCTCCCCACCGCTCCGCTCGCGTTATGATGCCGCCCGTGTTGTTTAACTCATCGGTGAGTCCTCCTCCCCACCGAGTGTCGCGCTACGAGCTTGTATAGGTCTGCTTTTTTTGAAAAATCGAAGAACGACTGACATAGAAACTTAGCTTTTTCAGAAAACTGTCATTTTCAAACAGACATTTTTAGAATCTGATCTCAGGTCAGAATGGGTTAACTCATTTAGGCCTGATAAATAAAAAATAAAATAAAAAAAGTCTTCTGAAAGAATATAATATAATATAATATATAATCTTTGAACATATTATGTTCAAAGATTTGTGCCGCATTTGCACGATTTTTCAAAAATTCTACAAATGCCTTCCAAATCAGCAGCTCTCAGAACGTCTCACACATTTAGTACAAGCTTACATAGTGTGGCACGAAAGTGACGCTCTGTGAGCTTGTAGATCTGCTGTTTTGGAATAGCCAACGCTAGCCAACCTAAAATGACACACGGATGCCTCCCCGGTTTTAATGGGTTAGAATTGTGCTGTTACATCAATAAGGATTGCCCTTCCTTTTGAGTACGTTGCCGTAATAGTGTATTAGTGCAAGTAGCTTTAGTAGGCAGGTTTTGAGATTGTTATTAGTTGTGCAGTTTTCTGAGCACTCATGCTATATGGCAGTGTGTGTGTGTGTGTGTGTGTGTGTGTGTGTGTGTGTGTGTGTGTGTGTGTGTGTGTGTGTGTGTGTGTGTGTGTGAGACACTGTGTGGCTGTGTGTGTGACACTGTGTGGCTGTGTGTAGAATATATAATAAAGAAGATCAAACGTAATGAGGCTTTAGCAGACACAAACAGGAAAATATATGCTAAGTAGCTCTCTGGCAGAAAAAGCTGATCCTACAAATCCTATATTAAATTAATTGATCCCAGAACAGTGTATCCTAGACTCTTTGATAATCCATGGTCCTTGAGGGGTGTTGTGTGCGTGTGTGTGTGTGTGTGTGTGTGTGTGTGTGTGTGTGTGGGGGGGGGGGTATTCCTGAGGCTGCTCAACAGGGGGTCTCCAGAGTGCTCTGGAAAATAAAGAATGCCGTTTTAATTTGATTTTATTTGATTTTATTACACGGGACAATGTTTGGTAGAACATTGTCCCGAACAGTTTGATTATGATTATTATTCTGTTCACTGTTCATTCCAATATCACACACACCAGTACACTGATCTGCTCTACAAGCGATTTACAATTTAGAGGTATTTAGCAGGCACTCATTTAACCAGGACGATACCCTACCTCTTGGAGCTCCTCAGACGCCATGTCCCCTCCCGCTCCCTCGGGGACTGGTGGCACCAACCTCAAAGTAGCGTACCTCGGGCGATGAGGGCCTTTGCTTTTGCTGCCCCAACCCTGTGGAATGCACTCCCCAATGCTCGCAGAACAGCCCCCACCCGCCAAACCTTCAAAACTCACTCACCATTCCACTGTTTTTATCGATTTTATGCCATAGTCTTAGCCTTTTTTTGTCCCCCCCAACCGCCCTCTCCCCACGTAAAGTGTCTGGGTAATTAGAAGAGCGCTATATATATATATTTGACATATTATAATATTAATTATAACACTAATAATCAAGTAAATAGCATTGCCAGTAAAACAAAGTAACCAGAATACCGCATGGTGAACATCAAATTTAGCATCTGCCTAACAGCGTGCTGTGGAACAAACACCGTATGTCCAAGTAATCATGTTATAGCATATAGCTAGCGTCTGTAAGTAAGTACTTATAGTATTTATAGCACCTTTCACAGACAATTACAGTCACAAAGTGCTTTAACAACAATACAAAGTAAAACAAGTCAATAGTCAAGAACTAAATCACTAATAAAGTAAGACAAAATAGAGTTAAAAAATAAAGTACTAGTGATACAAGGAGCTAAATGTTTTCAGTTAGGGGGGGGGGTCTCTGTTCAGATGCAGACCACCACTGAAGTGAACCGTGTGCATGTTGGTTCCAATTCCAAGAACTTGCGCATCGTTCCATACGGACTACCGTTTGAATTGTATCGTGCAATTCATTACAATTGTTCTCAAACTTTTATCCAGGGCCTCTCGGGGTTCCTTGAGGCGCTTCAATTTACAATTACAATTTAGGCATTTAGCAGACGCTCTTAAGTCTTAATCCAGATCGACTTACATTAAGCAATAACAAAAATCATGGCATAATACGTCACATTTATAAAAAGTAGTTATCATGAAACATGCGTAAGCTAAGAACGTAACAGTGGAGTATCTATATCATGAAACTATATATATGTAAACTATACATATTATACTATATTATATATTATACATGTGTACTATAAAGTGCTATGACTACA